>NC_090747.1:55239989-55254989 GCF_036898095.1 Palaemon carinicauda | reverse complement strand
AATAAGTTCAAACGTTCCATCCTCCGTCTATATCCAATTTGCCTTAGTGTTGGAACTAGTTCAGTAGCCCTAGCTTTTACTGCTTCCAGTCTATCTATATCCTTCTGAATACTTGGAGCCCAGAATTAATCTCAGTATTCTATATGGGGTCTTATTAGTAACGTGTACACCTGTGGTACAGTGTCTTTGTTGCTGTATTTGAACTGACACTTTATGTAACCTATTATTTTTTTTTGTTTTTGGCTTTCTTTTCAGCTTCTATGCTCTGTTTTGGTGAACTTAAAATCTTCGCCAATATCAATGCAAAGAGAGAGAGAGAGAGAGAGAGAGAGAGAGAGAGAGAGAGAGAGAGAGAGAGAGAGAGAGAGACCCACTGATTCAGATGACTAATTCCAGGTTGTAATTGAAACAGCTTAGAGAAAGATCCGTTGCGTAATTGGAGATTTCTCAGAGTTTAAGCAAAATTTTTTCAAAACGTTAACTTCCTGGGAACGTAATTATGGAAATTAATTTAGTTCGTATAATGATGTGTTCTGAATCAATGAGCTGAGAAATTCTTTAGCGGACTTTCTGGAATAAAAAATCACTTCCAAATAGTTCGTCTTGGATTTTCCAGAAGAGAAGGTTGCAAACTTGCATTCTACCTTGATTTGTTCTGGAATACGTAATCAACTCAAAAACATATTTCGTTTTAAGAATTCCCGGTTTGATTCATTCTGATGAATGATATTAGAAATTTCTTAATACAATTATAAGAATTATACTCAATGGAGTTTATGGAAAGAGGCACTTAATGTGTTATATTTCATCATTATCGTAATTATTAGCCTGGTTACAACGTGGTTGGGAAAGCAAAATACTACAATCCTAAGAGCCCCATCTGGGAAAAATTGCCCGGTGAGGAATGGAAATAAGCAAATGAATAAAATATACCTACATTCAATGAATAAAATCGGAAAATATTTCAAGAACAACTTTAAAATAGATCTTTCATTTATAAACTATAAAACGAAACTTAGGTCAACCTGCTCAGCAGAAAAAACATTTACGAAAAGTTTGAACTTTTGATTCAACTAACACATTAGGAAGATCATTCCACAGTCTGATCACAAACGGAATTAAACTTTTAGAAAACTGTTGTGTGAAAAAAAAATATAGGAGAGAAATAAGGCAGATTTAAATACATAAATAATAATAAATTATTTTCAAACATATAAATGAAAAAAAGAAACGACCCATATAGACGCTTGTATTTTTTAAATGTTCAGTTCTATCATCAAATGATATTTCATCAATGGATTTATTTACTCTTAAGTATATGTCTCTTTAATATACTTATATTCTTCTATAGATAAGACATGAAAACACACACACACTCTCTCTCTCTCTCTCATCTCTCTCTCTCTCTCTCTCTTTCTCTCTCGTTATATCTGTCTGCCTGTCTCACTATTATATATATATATATATATATACTATCTATCTCTCTATTTATCTATATGTATATATACATATATATGTATATATATATATGTATATATAATATATATATATATCCAAACATAGCCCTGTCTTTTGAATAATTGATATTCTTCAAGGATATATGATGATAATTTGTCAAAAGCTGGAGCAACATATAAAAAAATCCTGTTTTCTCTCCCCCCCAATCTCTTGGGTACTCGTTTTTTCCCCACAGTAAACGAATATATTATATTGTTGCTTAAAATCTCTATACAAAAAAAAAAAATCTGAAAAATATGTATATTGATTCTTTTAGGCCTAATGATTTTTCTTTTCATTTTCATGTAAATATCTATAAATTTCAACCATTCAATATTACTCGTTATAATGACACCGAAAATTATAATGATGCTCATAATAATTCTCAAATTCGCTCATCTTGAGTAAGTTATAAGGTTTTACATTGACCAAAATTACAAGTTGAGGTGAATAAATGAAGCATTATCACTAAGTAATGCAGGAAAGGTTATAATTTACATATTCCTGATATATCCTTTTTTTTTTCCTGTTTAAACTATTACAAAATATTCCAGTGGGAACAGAAGAAGATTAATAAAGTTTTTAGTCCCAATTGGAAACATAGGTTCTTTTTCAAATATCTAAAAGTTATGGTTATTTTAAATTTGCTTTTCCAAGAATTGGAACAGGCACTCGGTTGAGCCCATACCTTTGCCATCGCCACATTGCAGGATGGGCATTTGAATTATGCACGTTTTGGCACTAGTTCCATGCAAATTGGATAAAAAATTAATCATGATATAGCAAAAAGAAGTTTTTGACCTTTTGATTATTAACCTTGATCTTTAACCCAATCACTTGCGAAATCTAATCCAACTGTTCTTGGATCCTGGCCTATCATCCCACCAAATTCCATGAGATTCGGTCAAATGGTTTTTGAGTTATGCGAATCGCAAACAAACACGCATACAAACAAATGAATAAATAAATACACTCCTATCAAAATATAACCTTCTAGCGAAGGTCATTATAACTGCATATAACTGTATACACTACTGTATATTAAATTCATATTCTACTACTGTATTTAACTGTATATCCTACTGTAGTTTCTCATTACATATCCTACTATAGTATTTCATTGTATATCCTACCTGTGATATTTCACTATATATCCTACTATAGTATTCCACTGTATATCCTACTGTGGTATTCACTGCATATCTACTGTGGTATTTCACTGTAAATCGTACTGTAGTTTTTCACTATATATCCTACTGTAGTATTTAACTGTATATACTACTGTAGTATTCAACTGTATATACTACTGTAGGATTTAACTATATAAACTACTGTAGATTCAACTGAATATCCTACTGTAGTATTTCCCTATAGCCTATATCCTACTGTAATATTTCACTGTACACCCTACTGTAATATTTCACTGTATATACAACTGTAGGATTTAACTGTATAAATAACTGCAGTATTTCCCTGTAGCCTATATCCTAAAGCAATATCTCCCTGTATAATTAATAATAAGAATAGCAATGATATAATTTTCCATATCATTTTCCCTATTTGCACAGAGGTACACAAAGTTAACATTACCAAAAAAAACATTAAGTAAATTCTTGCTCAGGTTTTCATAAACATAACCTGATTTTCTTATCATCTTGGGACCTTGACATAAATTCGGAAATTCCCTTTCTCGATTTTAGTTCCTAAAAGGAATTTGAATTCGATTTTACTTTCCAAGGCACAATTTGGTTGACTTTTTTGGAGAGAGAGAGAGAGAGAGAGAGAGAGAGAGAGAGAGAGAGAGAGAGAAGAATGCCTTTCAAAAATAGGTTAACTATTCTTTATGGAGGGGTAAGAATACGAACCCCTATAGCATCCCTCCTGAGAGTGTACCCATGATAGGGGTGAGCCCTATCACCCAATGGCAGGGGGCCGGCAGTCGGCCGGGTGCCAGAGGAACCTAAGGGAGGGTTAGGGTACACTCAAGAGGGGGGGAACCCCTGAGGACAGATCGCTTCCAGTGGCTAACCCCATAGGACGCTATGAAGGGTATATGTACCAGAGCGGCCTGCCCACAGGAGCTCAAGATAGCCCTATCACTCTACCCTAAGGAGGAGTTGTAGGACTAGGGACAGATGTGTATAGGCTAGGCCATAACAAGTGATATGTGGGGAGGTGGGAGAAGAGGGGTCTTCCAAAGGGGAGGCTCTGTACAAGAACGGCCACCAAGGAAGGGGAGGACGCTCCTAGCCTAGAGTAGGTAACCTGCATGAGGAACGGTGCATGGGTACCGTTTCAAGCTAATAGTACAGAACTAGCCCCCACCGAGGCCTAACCTAGAGAAGGGATGTTAAACCCCAAGCTAGGTAGGCTGAAAGACATATCGCAAGTTGCAATGAAGGTCAGGTAACCTAACCTCAGCAACCGAGGAAGGACAGGCCGTTCCTCTTTCTCGGACACAACCCCTGAGGGGGGGATCATTCCCTTAGGGAGGACAGAGAAGTGATAAATACTCTGATACGGACTTGATCCCCTTACGTAGTAGGGGGAGCAAGGCCACACAGAGGGAATGCCCTACGGCATGGGGTGAAGGAAGCATATAGGGGTCCTACTTTTAGGTTAGGTTAGAAAGGCACACTATCAAACCGATCCCCTATATGGTCCCTGAAGGCGAAAAACACTTGTATCACAGTAAACAGTATCATAAATAATGCCACTATCTTCATAACTTAACCTAGGATCACTGGAATATATCATGCATGAACACTGGTGCTAGGCAATCTGGCCTAGGGGCTAAGCTAGCAATCTAGTATGGCGAGACCGGTAGTAGCACAGCTCCGCCCAAAAACATGAAATATCTCGAAAAGTATAAGTTACTTTACGGTCAGAGCTTATTTAAACAATACTGGGACCTGGTACTCAACTTTCCAGAAAAAGGCGAGGCTGAAGGTAGCGACATTACGAAGATGCAAGCCGATGAAAAAGCACAAGGGAAAATCCGTCTCAGCAAGGCAAGCTACTAAAAGAAGGATGAGGACGGACGTGACGTCATTTAGCAATGGCGCCCGTTTGTTTACGTTTCGAGTACCAAAAGTAGCCACGGACGAGTATAGCTGTGGAACGGCTCCCCAGCTATTCTCCGCCCCTCCATATCAAAGTGTTAACTCTATAGGGGGGGCAGATAGCTATGTGGCGCGTTAATAGATGCATCCCCTGTTGATATACGATGTCTTAAAGGGAAACCTTTAGGATACTCGCTCCAGAAGTTAGAATTCTGTGATAACCTGTGGTTAAATTCTCTGGGAATATCTTAGTAATTAATATACCCAAGGAAGCTACCAATAAGGAACCTTCCATCAGGACGCCATGGCTATCTCACCCAAAAATTTATTTTTCGCTTCGCTCAAAATCCGTTTTATAAAAAAAATCCAATTCATCTTCCTATGCAAGGAAAAATGAGCCAAGATTTTCGTGATAGACACTGATGATAACCTGCACAAATTTTGCCAGGGAGAGAGAGAGAGAGAGAGAGAGAGAGAGAGAGAGAGAGATTAATGCCTTTCACATACAGGAAACTATAAATTACTATTTATAAGAAAATGTTACCAGGAAGAGAGAGAGAGAGAGAGAGAGAGAGAGAGAGAGAGAGAGAGAGAGAGAGAGTTTAGCTCGAATGAACAAGTTTACTTCATTAAAAATTAAAATTTTAGATAAATCAAAAAAATCTTTTAATCATTTAACGTTTCATTAGTTTGTTTTTTATAGGATTTAAAATTACTGATAATTGTAATAAATTGAAGATAAATGATTATGTTTTTCTTGTTAGCATAATTAACTTCATAATAGACCATAAATTATATGTCCCATTGAATATTATGGTACAACAGATTTTGCATTTAATGCTAAAAATAACTATAAATCAAATATCATTATGGGATATTATTATTTATAGGATAACCTTGGTAATATATGTATATTTATATGAATATATCCATTTATACATTATATATATACAAGTATATATATATATATATATATATTGTATACATATATATATATATATATATATACAATATATATATATATATATATACGTGTACATATGTATACATATATATATACATGTATATATACATACACACACATATATATATATATATATATTATATATATTGTATACATATATATATATATATATATATACAATATATATATATATATATATTTATATATATATATATACATGTACATATGTATATATATATATATATATATACGTGTACATATGTGTATATATATATATATATATGTGTGTGTGTGTGTGTGTGTCTACGTATGTGCATATGTATATATAAATATACATATATATATATATATATATATATAGATGCATATTTATAATATATATATATATATATATGTGTGTGTGTGTGTATATATATACAGTATATATATATATATATATATACATATATATATATATATATATATATGTATATATGTGTGTGTATGTATATATGTATATATAAATATATGTATATATACATATATAATATATATATATATATTTAAATATATATATATATAT
The DNA here is from genome assembly GCF_036898095.1 of Palaemon carinicauda. Taxonomy (NCBI): domain Eukaryota; kingdom Metazoa; phylum Arthropoda; class Malacostraca; order Decapoda; family Palaemonidae; genus Palaemon; species Palaemon carinicauda. The sequence goes on along the minus strand of NC_090747.1, from coordinate 55,248,904 downwards.
ATATATATCTATTTATATATATATAGATATATATATATATAATATACACAGACCCACACACACACACACACACATATATATATATATATATATATACACAGACCACACACACACACACACACACATATATATATATATATATATACATGTGTGTGTGTGTGCGTGTGTGTGTGTGTGTATGTGTGAGTGTGTAAGTATACACATATTTTCATAGGTAACAAAAAAAAACTAAAACATCTTATTACAAACGTTGTTTGAAGTCACGTTCGAATGTGTGAACGGGATATTTGGTTGTCAAACACGTTCGTCGAACGGTTCGAAGAAAGTCTGTTCTCACTTGACTTTTTTGTGGGCGGAGCGTCATTGTCCACAAACCTTATGCAATTGTGACTGACTCCACCTCTTCGTACCGTTTGACAACTGGGTTCGACAACTGGGTTCGACAACCAGGTTCGACGAACCGTTCGATCGTGGTTTAAGTACCATTCTGTAACAGTAGTGACCAATCTACTAAATGGAAAACAGTATTAAGTAACAATATAACTGAAGAGGAACAACACTCATAGCTAAGATAGAACTAATTTGGCTTCAAAAAGGGATTTCGTTACGTTGATAAAGTTGATATAGAAATGGAAAAATTTTCGTACATTTTTATTACTCTAATCACATTGAGTAAGGATTGAGATGAAATTTGTGTAGAGAATATTTCGTATAAATGTTATGAAAATACATTTCTAAATAATTGCTTAACAACATTAACGACAAAAACACACATGGAAAAAAATATGAAACCTAAAATTATATATATATATATATATATATATATATATATATTTTACGTGTTTGTGTGCATGCATGTATGTACAACACAAGACTGTTTCTAAAACAATGTATTAATTCATTAGAAAATCAACATTCGAGAGCAGATACCACTGTAACATTCATATGTTTTTATGTAAAATTGTAAATGATCCTCTGTCACATGAACACATTAGTGACAGCTACATCCCTTTCCACTTAATGCAATAATATACCTTTGTGTTTCACTCGTAATCTCTCAATCATGTCTAGTTAAGTAAATAACTTATTTGTGCAATTTCACCGTCTTTTCGTTTGTATTTAATATCATTTGTTCCAAACTTGTTAGAAACACATCTCCTGATACATCATTATCGATTATATTAGTGTTAATAAAGTCAGAAATGCAATTAACTATCTCGTGTAATATCAGCTTTAATCAGAGATTGGCCAAGATGAAGATATCCTCAAAGGCAAAGTATAACATCTGCATTTAACGTTCCCTGGAGGCGTTCATTCGAAGGATAAACGAACGTAAACAAAAACTTTCCAGCGATGCAAGTCCTCATCTACGACAAAGGTAACATCTATTACTCACACGATTCGATCAATCTCGCCCGGTCATGTTAGATTTACAATGTCTGACGTCTCCTCGTATGCTGCTCCCCTAACCTTAGGTGGGAACCCTCCTCTTCAACGCCACTCACCTCGGCCACATATGTTCCTGCCATGTTCATCTCAATTTACAACGAAGCATTTAAGGGTTCATGTGACAGACTGGAGATTAGTTACGTGATAGGGGAATGGAATTACCTTTATAAAGGTTATTAAAACTTTATTTTCTTCCTTTTCTTCACGTGATAGGCGAATATTATGGATTATTCTTGTTTGATGGAGTTTTTTCATTTATATTCTAACCTTGTAAAAAGATTATATATATATATATATATATATATACATATTACACACACATATATATATATATATATATATACATATATATATATATATATATATTTATATGTGTGTATGCTTGTGTATATGACTGTGTGTATGCACTTTATCCTAAAAAAATACAATATATATATATATATATATATATATTGGCCCTATGTGCGTTTGTGTGTGCGTGTGTTTGTGTGTGTGTATGTGTCCCTAGGTAAATGTGCAAATAATACAATAAGAGATAATTGGTAAAAAGAAATGATAGGGAACTGGTAAAATCTACGTGGATACAAGATATTTTATCTGTATGTGTATATAATAGAATAAACTATATATAAGTATATAACTATATACTAGTGTACGCAACCCGTCAAAAGTGACATCTAAATATTTAGCAAATTATGCACACACAAATTCAACCCTTCTCACCCCTCCCTATTTGGGATAGTGTGGCTTCTGAGTGTACCTCTCCTGGTACCCCCTGTCACTAGGGTATGAGTACTCCCCTCTACACCCTACCCGATGGACGGGGAGAGACCGTGTAGTCATACATTTGATAAAGCCTCTCGAGTGACAGGAAAGAAATGTATATTTATATATGTACCCAGACACTTGCTCTGTATTATATAGGGGAGATGTATGCATAGTAGTACGTATGTTCTCCAATAGTATATTTGTGTTCATCCAATTCTAAACTATTTCAATAAATTCTAAACTATTTCAATAAACGCCTCTACATAACACTGACTGAGAGAGAGAGAGGGAGAGAGAGAGAGAGAGAGAGAGAGAGAGACTCCGTCTGTCAATACCTTTTATCATCGGTCTTCGACTGATAATAACTTAGGATGCTTCAGAAGTTCTGACAACAGCTTCCGAAACTGACTCCAAAATTTCTTCTTCTATCGAAGCATTTGAAGACTTTGACAACAATAATTCCAAATCAAGTGACTCTCTCTCTCTCTCTCTCTCTCTCTCTCTCTCTCTCTCTCTCTCTCTCTCTCTTCGTGACACGTTCAGGAGGCGACGTCAGTGTAACTGGCAGCTGTTCAGTATTCGTAACTTGTTATAGTAGAAGTAACTCGTTTTGATGCAGATCCAATGCTTTGACTGTGTGGGTGTGACACCTCTATTCAGGGAGGTGGAAGAGAGCAAGAGTTAGAAAGAAAGTAATACTCTTTGGAACTGTATATTCAAGAAAAAGAACTAGAAACTACTGGGAGAATTTTATGGTCTTGTTAGTGACGAGGAATAGAGTAAGAGTTAGAGAGAAGAGTAAAAGATAAAAAGGAAATAACAACTTGGTTGCTTTTAATTACTTGTTAAGTATAATAATTAGTTATCAATTGTGTTATGTAGTTTTTAGAATTCTCTTACCATATCCCTACATCTTCAGGTATTAATTACATCCATCAGCTGATATGTTTATTTAAATTACGTAAACCAGAAAAGAAGGAATATTCAACAATTAACCCCAGAAGTTGTATGTATTTTGGCGATTTTACGTTTGACGTTTACATACATACTTAAAATGAAATATATTTATTTCTTTCAAAATTTTCCCTGTTGGACCCTGAGACTTATAGTATCCTGGTTCTCCAACTAAGTATGTAGCTTAGCAAGTAATAATAATAATAATAATAATAATAATAATAATAATAATAATAATAATAATAATAATAATAATAATAATAATAATAATAATAATGATTAAATACACATAATTTCAAAACAAAGTAAAAAAAAAAAGCCTCGTTTAACATATTACAAAACTAGAACTGAGTATTTGTACTTTTGAATTAGAATAAAAAGAGAGTAAGTATGTATCTCTGTTGACTCTTTCTGCATTCAGTCCTTAATGAACACAACAAATCCCAGACAGGAAACAGATCCTGACGACGCATTCTTTGCTTCTCCTCTTCCTTTTGAGAGAAGTGACGGAATCCTATAACAATGCGAAGGAAAAAGTAGAGAAAGGATGAAATGGGGAAAGTTATTGACGATGAAATTAGAAATGATAATAACATATTCAACATCACTGCTAAAAAGATATCTAATTACGAATTATTTTAAAGTTACCATTGGAAAAAAAAATATACACATAAAAATCAATGACATATAAATATATTCATATTTTTAAAGCAAAGTTTTATTTTATTTTTGCACTAAATGTATCTAATATTCGTAACATTAATATATATATATATATATATATATATATATACACATATATATATAAAATATATATATATATATATATATATAAAGAGACATAGAGAAATGAAGATAATTATAGTGACTCATATATGACTGACTTAAGAAATCAAGAACATCTATATTTTTATATCAATAAATATTCTAGATGTTAATGTATAAATATAAATTACATAAAAATTATGATCTTTACAGAATTGTGAAGTGGAAAGATTCAAGCAAGGACACATCCAACAGGTTATATCAAAATCTAAGTAATAATAATAATAATGATAATAATAATAATAATAATAATAATAATAATAATAATAATATATTCAACATCATATGAATAGACTTTCTATCCCTTTATGACTTCATTTATTCACAGTCAACACACCTTAAATAAGATATTTCCTGTACTTTTGTGAGAGACAATTCTCAAGACCTGATATATTTGAAATATCTCCCCCCCCCCTCCCCTTTCACCATTGAATATGAAGCTCCAGGGAACAATGAATAATTCAGGAAATCAATGTTGGTCTATGCGTTGATCAACGTTTTCATTTTTCTCTCGTTTCTGTATTATAATATACTTTTTTTTTTTATTTCTTACCATATTTTAGGTCTTTCAGAAGAGTTTACACAATCCCCAGTTCTGACGTAGCTAAACCAACACCTTAAACACATCATATTACTGCATCCATTTACAACTCTCTGGACTTGCTGGTGATAGTCTGGTTGTTGTGGCCGATGCGGTAACGTTCCTGAATGGCGAATGCCTGACTTGGGTTCAACTCGTGCTGAAACTCGAATGATCAACAGCCATTGCCTTGCCCCCCATGGTCCTATATTGGGTGAAGAGAGGGCTTGGGCTCTGATCTTCTGCATGTATGGTCAGTCTCCAGGGCATTGTCCTGCTTGATAGAGCAATGTCACTGTCGCTTGCCTCTGCCTTTCATGAGTGGCCTTTAAGTCTTTATAAAATATGGTTTCATTTATCATTAAAACAACAACAACAACAACAACAACAACAACAACAACAACAACAACAAATGTAGCCGTTTCCATTTCACAAGAAGACAAAGGCCTCAGATATTTCTTTATTCATGTCTTTGGTTTAGCCAGTTTTCATCACCATACTAGCCACTGCAGAATAGTGATGATGGGAGTCTTCGGTCTGATCACTCACAGCAAACCAACCTAGTGTTGGTGTCCCTGACTATTACACTTGTTGTCTGGTCTTGGGTAGTGACATAGCCTCCGTCCCATGGTCTTCCACTGTTTTGGGGTAGAGTTTTCTTGCTTGAGGGTACACTCAAGCACACTTTTCTATCTTATTTCTCTTCTTCTTGTTATTTTCAAGTTTTTATAGTTTATATATGATAGATATATCAGTATTCTTAAACTTCTCTTATAATATACTTCCTTATATCCTTTCCTCACGAAGCTATTTTCCTTGTTGGAGCCCCTTACACTTATAGCATCCTGCTTTTCCAATTAGGGTTATAGCTTAGCAAGTAATAATAATAAAAATCCTAATAATAATAATAATAATAATAAATAATAATAATAATAATAATAATAATAATAATAATAATAATTCACAAACTATTTCACCCCTTTAAGGTATCCCCACTAAATGACTTAGAGGAGGAAGTTATGTCATATAATTAAACAAAATTAACAGAAGTGGTTTGAATAAAGCTATTCTGTCTATCAAGAACTTATAATAGTCAGCTTCAAAGCTTTACATATCCCCATTGAAATGTGTAATTCATCATGACATGGAAATAGACGGCTCATCATATGGCAATTTAGCATGTCGAGTAAACACAACGAATAATATTTAGTTTTCCTTTATTTTCTGTTTGTGTTCGTGATCGCTTTATGACACACACTGTGCGAAGAGGTGACAACTAGTTTATGTGAGGACAAGATAAATGAAGAGTTTTAAATTGTTTGTGTATGTATGTATATACATATATAAATTATATATATATATATATATGTATATATACATATATATATATATATATATATATATATATATATATATATATATATATACCAAGGCACTTCCCCCAATTTTGAGGGGTTGTTGATATTAAACAAATATATATATATATATATACTATGCCCCCTGTGGCCGCCGGGGCATATAAAAATTATAATAGCGCCAACGTTATCCCTGCGTGTCGTAAGAGGCGACTAAAAGGGACGGGACGAGGGGGCTGGGAACCCCCTCTCCTGTATCTACATCCTGAGAGACAGCAACAAAGAGATGGAGCTGGGGGGAGAGTGACTGCTCCCCGCAATCTAGTTTTGGGGTGTTTGAATGTGGGTGGATGTAGTACGATAGAGAGTAAAAGATGTGAAATTGGAAGTATGTTTAGGAATAGAAGGATGGATGTATTGGCCTTGTGTGAGACGAAGATAAAAGGAAAGGGTGAAGTGATGTTTGGTGAAATGTCTGGTAGAGTGTCTGGGATTGAAAGGGGAAGAGCGAGAGAGGGTGTGGCTTTATTGCTGAGTGAATGGATGACAGGTAAAGTAGTGGAATGGAAGGAGATATCATCTAGGTTAATGTGGGTAAGGGTAAGGTTGGGTAGGGAATGTTGGGCGTTTGTCAGTGCGTATGGGCCAGGTAGTGAGAAAAGTGAAGAAGAGCGGAATGAGTTCTGGAATGAATTAACTAGGTGTGTAGAAGGACTGGTAGAAGGAATTATGTAGTTGTCATGGGTGATTTAAATGCTAGAGTGGGCGCTGGAGAGGTAGAAGGTGTCATTGGGAAGTATGGCGTACCAGGTGAAAATGAGAGTGGTGAGAGACTGGTGGATATGTGTGTTGAGCAAGAGATGGTGATAAGTAATAGCTTTTTCAAAAAGAAAGCTAAAAATAAGTATACATGGGTAAGAGTGGAAAATGGAAGAGTAGTAGAAAGGGCATTAATGGATTATGTGTTGATAACTAAAAGAATGTTTGGAAGATTGAAAGACGTGCACGTGTTTAGGGGTATGGCTAACGGTATGTCTGATCATTTTTTGGTGGAAGGAAAATTAGTTGTAGCAAAAGAGTGGGCGAATAGAGTAGGTGAATGTAAAAGGGAGCTAGTGAGGGTTTAAGAGCTAATAAAACCGGTGGTAAAAAGTAAATATCAGGAAAGGTTGAAAATGACATATGACGAAGTGAAAGTAAGAGAAACTGGTAATTTAGAGGAGGAGTGGAAGTTAGTAAAAGAAAATTTTGTTGGGATTGCAAGTGATGTGTGTGGTAAGAAGGTTGTTGGAGGCAGCAGGAGGAAGGGCAGTGAATGGTGGAATGAAGGAGTGAAGGTAAAAGTGGAAGAGAAAAAGAAAGGTTTTGAAGAATGGCTGCAGAGTAATAGTGTAGAGAAGTATGAAAAATATAAAGAGAAAAATGTGGAAGTAAAGCGCAAGGTACGTGAGGCAAAGAGGGCAGCTGACCTGAGGTGGGGTCAGGGATTGGGTCATTCATATGAAGAGAATAAAAAGAAGTTTTGGAAAGAAGTGAAAAGAGTAAGGAAGGCTGGCTCAAGAATTGAAGAGACAGTGAAAGATGGAAATGGGGGGTTGTTAAAAGGAGAGGAGGCAAGGAAAAGATAGGCGGAATATTTTGAAAGTTTACTGAATGTTGTGGATGATAGGGAGGCAGATAAAATTGCTGTTGCAGGTGTTGAGGTGCCAGTGATGGGAGATGAGAATGAGAGAGAGATTACAATAGATGAAGTGAGGAGAGCACTAGATGAAACGAGAGTAGGAAAAGCGTCTGGTATGGATGTGAGAGCTGAGATGTTGAAGGAAGGGGGTGTGACTGTACTTGAATGGTTGGTGAGATTGTTTAATATGCGTTTTGTGTTGTCAATGGTACCAGTAGATTGGGTTTGTGCATGTATTGTACCACTATATAAGGGTAAGGGAGATGTGCATGAGTGTTGTAATTCAAGAGGTATTAGTTTGTTAAGCGTAGTTGAAAAAGTGTATGGTAGAGTAATGATTAATAGGATCAAGGATGAAACAGAGAATGCAATCTTAGAAATACAGGGTGGTTTTAGAAGAGGTAGGGGTTGTATGAATCAGATTTTTACAGTAAGGCAGATATGCGAGAAATATTTAGCAAAAGGTAAGGAGGTGTATGTTGCGTTTATGGATCTGGAGAAAGCATATGATAGAGTTGATAGGGAAGCAATGTGGAATGTGATGAGGTTATATGGAGTTGGTGGAAAGTTGTTGCAAGCAGTGAAAAGTTTCTACAAAGGTAGTAAAGCATGTGTTAGGATAGGAAATGAAGTGAGTGATTGGTTTCCAGTGAGAGTGGGGCTGAGACAGGGATGTGTGATGTCACCGTGGTTGTTTAACTTGTATGTTGATGGAGTGGTGAGAGAGGTGAATGCTCGAGTGCTTGGACGAGGATTAAAACTGGTAGACGAGAATGACCATGAATGTGAGGTAAATCAGTTGTTGTTTGCGGATGATACTGTACTGGTTGCAGACAGAGAAGAGAAGCTTGGCCGATTAGTGACAGAATTTGGAAGAGTGTGTGAGAGAAGGAAGTTGAGAGTTAATGTGGGTAAGAGTAAGGTTACGAGATGTACGAGAAGGTAAGGTGGTGCGAGGTTGAATGTCATGTTGAATGGAGAGTTACTTGAGGAAGTGGATCAGTTTAAGTACTTGGGGTCTGTTGTTGCAGCAAATGGTGGAGTGGAAGCAGATGTACGTCAGAGAGTGAATGAAAGATGCAAAGTGTCGGGGGCAGTTAAGGGAGTAGTAAAAAATAGAGGGTTAGGCATGAATGTAAAAAGAGTTTTACATGAGAAAGTGATTGTACCAACTGGGATATATGGATCAGAGTTGTGGGGAATGAAAGTGACGGAGAGACAGAAATTGAATGTGTTTGAGATGAAGTGTCTAAGGAGTATGGCTGGTGTGTCTCGAGTAGATAGGGTTATGAACGAAGTGGTG
>NC_090747.1:55217489-55229989 GCF_036898095.1 Palaemon carinicauda | reverse complement strand
TTGTTTCCGATGTAATAGTAATAGGGCATCTAGCAAGGAATTGTATATCAAAAGGGAAGAACGTAAAGAAACTAGTGTATCCAGTTAATAATCTTCCATCAAGCAAGTATGATATTATGAAAGACTCTACGATACTGTAAAGAGATTTTTTGTCTGAATACCCTCTTGGATGAGGGGATTAGAGAAAAGTAATCTTGCTTTCGGACATTGTCTCTCACTGGGAGAGTAGTAATTAGCATGAAAAAAAAATGTTTTAGCTGGCATTTTTTCTAATTATTCTTATCAATTTTAAATATATCCAGATGAAATTTTATGGGATTATTTAGATATATAAGCTTTGTTTCTACGATCTTTTTAAGTTTTTACCTGTTAGAGACATATCAGGGCTTTCACTTTTGTTTGAATGGGAATACTTTTAGACAAAAAAATCTGTAAGGAAGAGCATACTAATAAAGTTACGCATATACCCAAATGATTCCCACAGGGCTTGATGAGTATTCTGTGAACTACATTCATACTAATTTTCGTATTGATAGTTGCTATAGAAGACTCACAGTAGCCATTTCATGATATCCACCGGAGGCCAAATTTCGGGGCGATGTGAATTACTCCTAGAATACTTCACATAACTAAATGAAAGTTTCAGGGATATATGGGATGAATATTTACCTTGTCCATACCAGTTTCATGTTAATATCTGGCATAGAAATGCCAAGAAATATTTTATTTCTGTATAGGTGTAATGGTTATTTTAGGTGGTGGTGTAAATTGCTCCTAGAATAATTTGCATATCGAAATGAAAATTTCAGGGAATGATGTGAAACATAGTATCTCTGTTTCTGCTAATTTTTCATGGAAACATCACCAATTGAAAAGACGCAGTAATCATATAGCCTTCCTAAAAATGGTGGTAAATGTAACAACATTAAAGTGAACTGCGTGATATTGAGCGCCATCAACAAGGGGCAATGCAGATCTCATAAACAATATCCGTCCCGAGTTGCAGATATATATATATATATATATATATATATATATATATATATATATATATATATATATATATATATATATATTGGGCTCAAGCCATGTCGTCCTGATGGAAGTTCCTAAAGGGTAGCTTCCTTGGGTATATATAACTACGGCGATATTCCCAGAGAATTTACCTTAAGGTACCCAGAATTCTAACTCCTGGACGAATATCCCTAATAAAAGAACCAGGGATATCGCGAAATATCAGAGGACGTATTCTTGACACGCCACATGGCAATCTGCACCCCGAACAGAGTTAACACTTCGAAGGGGTCAATTGGCAAGAAAACAAAAACGAGAAAGAAAAAGGAGAGCCGCTCGCAAGGTATCTCTCCTCTTCCGTTTCGTAAGTGTGCATTGCGCTGCTCACGGCGCCATCTGTATTCCTTTTTGCGTAGCTCAACAACTCGGTGTTTTTTCCCTGTGTTTCTCGCAATTCTTGGATTTAATCAACTCATAATGCTTTCTCCAACTTCTTCTGCTTCTGATAAGTTGAGTATTATTTCTTTTATGTATAAATGTAAGCTCTTGGTAATTTTAAAAGTGATTGATAGTGATATCGTTGTTACAAGAGCTGTTGCCTACCGGAGGCGTCCTGGACGCTGTCGCTTGCTAGATATGAGTTATTTAGTTAGCCAGAGCGACGTTCCCGGCTGTTTCGCTTTAATAATTTTAGCTGTTTAGCGTTACATAGGATTTCTTTATATGATGCTTTTAGTATTTTTGTCTTGGCGAAGGATTCGCCGATTTTGGCCTACGCTAGACCTTGTAGCCTAGTCGTTTGGCCCTAGTACTTTCCTGCATGATATTCAGTTTCCCGAGTGTTTTAGAATTTTATTGAAGCTTTAGGCAGTTTTATACATCTAAGATTATGTTGATTTTCTTCCAAGATAGTATACGAGTGAGTTTCGGTGATTTAGGTAATCGATTCTCTTTGCGCCTAGGCTAAGTTGTCTATGGGGCCTTAGTATACTTGCTCTCTTCTCTTCGGAGAAGGTGTGCAATCCCTTTCCCTCTGTTTAAGCCTTGGGCTCATCCCTAGTGGTTTATCTGAATTGATATTAGGGTGTTTCTGTTCCTTCCTGTTTCCAGTAAGTCTGGCTTCAGAGAGGGGGCAGGACATCAGACTTCTTAGTCTGAGTCTGTTTATGTCTATCTTGTGGTTGAGATTCCCCTGCTAGACTGACAACAGACATAGGAGGCTTAGCCTCCTTAGTTCACTTTCGAAGGTTTCTGTACGAGATGATTCCTTCTTCTTATGATCTAGCAGACTAGTCCAGTGTTGCTGTTCTCGGTATAGAGGATAAGATCCTTTTTTCTGTGAATAGCAACTCCTTCCTTGCTTTGGTTCCGTGGGGGTTGGCAAGTATTGCTGGCCTCCCTCCTCGGATCTCCCCTAGGCTAAGATGAGTTTTCTTGGCTGCGGGTGATTCATTACTAGAGCAAGGTTGGCAGGACCCTCTTCTCCCTTTCCCCCTCTTTCCTTTGTAATGGCCTAGCCATTGCATTCCTGTCCGTCATTCTACATCTGTACCTAGCATAGGTTAGGATGTGGGGTTGACTCAGTCCCTTGCCGGCCGGCAGTGCGTGCCGGCCGGCAAGGGTCTTCTGCTTGAGTGCTGCCCGGACCTCCCTTGGTCTCTCATCCATGTTTGTCTGTAGAGCCAGATGGCATTGGTCAGGAAGCCTGAAGTTATATTCTCCCCTTCCTTATGTGCACTCTTTCAGGTTGCCGGGCTATGAGGTAGTACAGTCTCTTATCCCGGCATCCATTCTGTTTTCTTCTAGTGTTGTACCCTAGCCGGCTGCCCGCCTGAGTGGCCGGCAGCCGGGCAGTCGGAGTTCTCTGGTTCTTTTGCTGCCGGCCGGCATCGGTTGTATACCATGGCCGGCCGGCTATTTATCACACCTTTGTCTGCTGGTTGCTACGATTGGTGGCTGGCAGCCGGGTGCTATCTTGTGTAGTTGCCGGCCGGCAGTTTGTAGCAATTGACTGTGCGGGAAACACAAGTGTGTGTCTTTCCTTTCTGGTTTAATTATGCCAAGCTATGTATATCCAGTGATACGTAGTTCACTTGATACTCATGGAATTTTCTTCTCTTTACAGGAGGACCATCCAAAGTGTGGAAGCGTTTTCTGCAACGTCCGCAGCAAGAACTTCTGCGGACATGATTTGTGTAGGAGGCACGCAGCATGCGCAGTCTCCAAAGGTGATCTCCGTTATTGGGACCCGCAGGTATGTACTGTGTGCACAAACCTGGTTGCTGAGGCTTTTGATTCCCCTAAGACGGCGGAGTCAAGGGACGCAGCAAGGGAGAAGCTTCGTACCTGGGTAAGGGGTTTTCAGAAGAACACCTCTGGACCCTATCTTCCAAGTGAGAAGATGAGGGCTTACCTTTTCCCCAGGGCGTCAACTGAGGCAGTGATTCCCCAGCCTCAAGTGGAGATACCAGTAGTTCAGATCCCTGTGGATGCTGAAGTCGCGGACGCCCTGCAGGACATGCAATTGGACGACAGGATGTCAGAGGTGTCCGAGCGTCTGGAAGATGACCTTCTGGCAGAAGACCAGGATGAAGAGCAGGCTCCAGACAATGAAGAGGAAGAGGTCGACGAGGTGTCGACTACTCCGGTTCAGGCCCCTGATCCTATTCCCTCAACATCGTCCTCTCTCCCAGAAGAGCTGGGAAAGACCCTTTCCTCCATCGTTGGAATGATCCAACAAATGCAGAGGGAGAACAATGAGAAGGCGGCTGCAATGGAGCTGGAGATGCGGAGACTTGCAGCATCACGTGGGCCCCAGAAGAATCTCAGCGTGAAAGACCTTCCCTTGTGCTCAGATGCTAACCCTTGGAAGTATGCTGAGCACATTCCTATGACGACCGGAAAAATCGTCATTTCGGGGAAGTTGGGCTCAGTTCCCCTTGAGGAGGTGGAATTCTGGCCCAGCAAGGGGTCGTATCCGGACTGTTATGTCCGTCTAGGGAAGGAGCCAGCCTCAAAGGAGGAGACAGAGCCGAAGGAGGTCATAGTTTTGGACCATGCTAAGGCTCAAGCTTTGCTATCATGCTCGATGAAAGAGAGGGGCTTCACAAACTCAAAGGTACCTGCTTTGAGTAAGAAGCACCCTTCCTTTGTGTCCTCTCCTTCTAGAGCCTTCCCCTTTATGCGGAAAGGGTTTGCGGCTGTGCTGAAAGCAGTCGATGTTGGTAAGCCATGCCCCTCCTTGGAGGAGTGTAAACCTTTGTCTTTGGCCCTACCCATGGACCACAAGGACTGGAAGGAAGTCCATCTTACCTTCTCAGTCGGGAAGTTGGAGGCTGATATTGCCGGACGTCAGTTTGGTGAGAGCCTCCCCAAGCTGTCTGACTTTCTTTTGCGAAGGGAGCTCGAGACGAAAGAAAGACTGGCTGCCTCAATGTCTCATCAAACGACTCTTGAGACAATGGCAAGTGATCCCAAGGTTCATGAGATGTTCATGGTAGTGGCTAAGACACATCTAGCCACAGTGACGAAGGACCTTTACAGCTTCGTCAAAGCGAGGAGGGCTTGTAGGGCGTTCGTGTTCGCCTCGGCTGCGGTGAGGCACGAGCCAAGGAAGCTAATCTCCTCCAACATTTGGGGCAAAGACCTCTTCCCTAGTGAAGCGGTCAAGGAGGTTGTAGATAAGGCCGCCACGGAGAATAGAAACCTTCTCCAGAAGTGGGGCCTATCTCTGAAGAGAAAGTCTACACCGGATGAGGGTCCCCAACCAAAGAGGAAGACTAAGAAGACTAGGCTACCGTCTCGGCCAGCCAAGCCATTCAGACAGCAGCAGCAACAGCAATTGCCTATGCCTACAGTGCCCCAGATGGTGGCAAAAACCCCGATCACGTTCCAGTGGGTACCCCAAGCCGTGTCGACGCAGTCTCCAGCATTTAACCCAGCGTTCGAAGGGCAGTCAACTACCTTTCGAGCGAAGCCTAGAGGAGCAGCCAGAGGCTCTTCTAGACGCCCCTCAAGGGGGAGGGGATTCAGGGGTGGTTGCGGTCAGGGAGGCAAGGCCTCAGGACAGCAGTCAAAATGAGATGATACCGGTAGGAGGGAGACTTCAGAATTTTTGGGATCGGTGGACCTTCGATCCCTGGGCCCACAGGAAACTCAAGAATGGACTGGGTTGGAGCTGGTACAGCACTCCACCCCCGTGCCCTCGATTTTTCGAACACTCCACCCCCGTTCTGGAGGAGTATATTCAAGAACTGTTGGAGAAAAAAGTGATCTGAAGGGTAAAGTCCATCAAATTCTAAGGGAGGCTGTTTTGTGTTCCCAAGAAGGACTCAGAAAAACTCAGAATCATTCTGGACTTGTCGCCACTCAACAAGTTCATAGTGAACTGCAAGTTCAAGATGCTAACACTGCAACACATAAGGACCTTACTGCCCAAGAGGGCATTTACCGTCTCCATAGATTTGTCAGACGCCTATTGGCACGTTCCAATCAATCACCATCTCTCCCCCTACCTAGGGTTCAAGCTACATCGAAGACTCTACGCCTTCAGAGCCATGCCATTCGGGCTAAGCATAGACCCAAGGATCTTCACGAAGCTTGCGAGAGTAGCTCTCAAACAATTACGCCTAAAGGGAATCCAGGTGGTAGCCTACCAGGACGACTGGCTAGTGTGGGCAGCATCCAAGACAGAATGTATGCAAGCTTCCCTGCAGGTGATCCAGTTCCTAGAGTATCTAAGCTTCAAGATCAACAGAAAAAAGTCTCGACTTTCTCTATCTCAAAAGTTCCAGTGGTTGGGAATCCAATGGGACCTAGTGTCACACCGATTCTCCATTCTGGCGAAGAAGAGGAAGGAGATAGCTGGTTCTGTCAAGAGACTTCTGGATTCCGAAAGGATATCAAGACGCGAACAGGAGAGAGTGCTGGGTTCTCTCCAGTTTGCTTCGGTAACAGACCCGGTGCTAAGAGCACAGCTAAAGGATGCAACCGGAGTTTGGAGAAGTTATGCATCAAACGCACGAAGAGATCTGATAAGACCAGTTCCGCTTCGTCTACGTACGCTTCTCAGGCCTTGGTCCCAAGTCAGGCAACTGAAGAAGTCGGTACTTCTTCAGCCACCTCCCCCTTCGTTGACTATTCACACAGACGCCTCGAAGGAGGGGTGGGGAGGTCATTCTCAACGGAAGAAGGCCCAAGGGACTTGGTCCAATCTATTCAAGACATTTCACATAAACTTTCTGGAAGCTATGGCAGTACTCCTTACCTTGAAGAAAGTCTCCCCGCGTCGCTCGATCCACATAAGGTTGGTGCTGGACAGCGAGGTGATTGTGAGATGCTTGAATCGACAAGGATCGAGGTCACCACCACTCAACCAGGTGATGTTGGCCATCTTTCGACTGGCGGAAAAGAAGAAGTGGTACCTGTCGGCAGTTCACCTTCAAGGAGTCCGCAATGTGACAGCGGACGCTCTATCCAGGTTCACACCGATCGAGTCGGAATGACTTAGACGCAGGATCATTCTCCTTCATCTTGAGTCATGTCCCAGAACTGCAGATAGACCTCTTTGCGACGAAAGACAACAAGAAGTTACCCCTTTACGTGTCTCAGTACGAGGACCCCTTGGCGGAAGCAGTGGACGCGATGTCTCTCGACTGGAACAGATGGTCCAGGATTTACCTGTTCCCTCCTCACAACCTTCTGTTGAGGGTCCTCAACAAACTGAGATCTTTCAAGGGAGTAGCGGCAATAGTGGCTCACAAGTGGCCGAACAGCGTGTGGTTCCCTCTGGCATTGGAACTACGGCTGAAGTTTCTACCATTACCAGATCCAGTTCTGACCCAGCGAGTCCAGAAGTCGACTGTCTGCGCTTCATCACAGAAAACCCGGACCCTGCAGCTCATGATTTTCTCTCCCTAGCGGTGAGAAAACGTTTCGGGATTTCGAAAGACAGTATAGACTTCCTAGAGGAATATAAGTGCAAATCTACTAGAAGGCCATATGAGTCATCTTGGAGGAAATGGGTGGCCTTTGTCAAGGCGAAGAATCCGCAAAAGATCTCGACGGACTTCTGCTTATCTTTCTTCATCCACCTCCATGGTCAAGGGTTAGCAGCTAACACAATTTCAACGTGTAAATCTGCTTTGACAAGACCCATTTTATATGCCTTCCAGGTCGACCTCGCTAACGAGATTTTTAATAAAATTCTGAAAGCCTGTTCTAGGCTCAGACCTTCAGCACCTCCAAAGCCCATTTCATGGTCTTTAGATAAAGTTCTTCATTTCGCTTCACTGGTGAACAATGAGGAGTGTGCGTTAAAGGATTTGACCCAAAAAGTTATTTTCCTATTTGCACTCGCGTCGGGGGCCAGGGTTAGTGAAATTGTAGCCCTCTCGAGAGAGGAGGGTCGTGTTCAGTTCTTGGATGGGGGAGAACTGAACCTGTTTCCGGATCCTACGTTTCTCCCCAAGAACGAGTTACCCACCAACAGGTGGGGTCCCTGGAGAATCTGCCCTCTGAAAGAAGATGCATCTCTATGTCCAGTGGAATGCCTAAAGGTCTATGTTTTGTAGAACTTCAGACTTCAGGAGTGGTCAACTATTCAGTGGAGAAACATCAGGCTCAAATTTATCACTGTAACAACTTAGGGTGAAGATCACATATTTTATTCGCAGAGCGAATCCAGACAGTACACCCGCAGGTCACGATCCGAGGAAAGTTGCCTCATCCTTAAATTTCTTTAATTGTATGAATTTTGAACATCTTCGTTCATACACTGGCTGGAAGTCTTCCAGAGTGTTTTTTCGTCACTATGCGAAGCAAGTGGAGCAACTAAAGAGGTCTGTGGTAGCAGTGGGTTGTGTCGTTAACCCTGCTGTTTAACTCTGCGAGGAACAGTGGATTTAATTGGGACGATTAATTCTGGGGTGAGTGTGTAGTTACAAACTGTTCTAGAAAGTAAGTGTGAGGGCACTGGGTTGCCCACGTTGACTGTTCCACTTTCAAAGGTGAACCTAGCATAAGTGCAGACATGTGTGCCGAGCGTTTCCAACGCCAATGTAACTGATTAGTAGTACAGACTTTTACAATTTTGATACCTCGGTATGTTAAAAGTGGCGCTAATGTTTTTCTTTCAGATAAACAAGTTTCTGTTTACTATCATGCTTATGCTTATTTTTTGGTTATCCTCCTCTTATATATATATATATATATATATATATATTGTTGTTTAACCTGTTTTATTTATTATTTGTCAATAAACTAGTTCTTGTGAACCTTGCGTCTCCTTCACCTGTGTCAATTTATTTGAAATAATTTAGCATTATGTACTATGTATATTTATCTGGGATAATTCTAATAGATTGTTCCTTTATGCAAGCATTTTTTGCATTGGTTTATGCTTTCCCTTGGCGGGAGGACTCCATGCCCTAGGGGGACGGTGGCGGATATGCATGTTTTCCTCCTACTCGGATATAAACCTTTGTCCAATCCAGTATTGAACGGAGAACTGGTCGATATTTCATATTGACTCAGTGGTTCTTTACAAACTATGCTTTACATGATATAGGGTGAGACCACTATATTGGCTTGTCTGTTATTCATACATAGGTATATGTACTCTTCGAGACTTTTCCAGAGTCTAGTAGGACTCTTCCCTGTAGGGGGCAGGAAGCACTAACATAGTTTATGGTTAGTTGAAAAGATGTATGACAGTAACATCTTAGGTCTATAGGTCTAGTTGGCCGGGAATACCTTCGGGAGTACGGCACGTTTTGAGAATCCAGAGATACAGTAATGCTCAGGTATACTTCCATCAGGACGACATGGCTTGAGCCCAAAAAACGGATTTTGATCGAAGCGAAAAATCTATTTTTGGGTGAGATGGCCATGTCGTCCTGATGGACCCACCCTTCCCTTTCTTTTAAAGGGCTGTAGGTCTCCTCCCTACATACAGTATCTGTAGCACCTCGTGTATCGCTACAAGGAATACAGATGGCGCCGTGAGCGGCGCAATGCACGCTTACGAAACGGGAGAGGAGAGATACCTTGCGAGCGGCTCTCCTTTTTCTTTCTCGTTTTCGTTTTCTTGCCAATTGACCCCTTCGAAGTGTTAACTCTGTTCGGGGTGCAGATTGCCATGTGGCGTGTCAAGAATACGTCCTCTGATATTTCGCGATATCCCTGGTTCTTTTATTAGGGATATTCGGTCCAAGAGTTAGAATTCTGGGTACCTTAAGGTAAATTCTCTGGGAATATCGCCGTAGTTATATATACCCAAGGAAGCTACCCTTTAGGAACTTCCATCAGGACGACATGGCCATCTCACCCAAAAATAGATTTTTCGCTTTGCTCAAAATCCGTTATATATATGTATATATATATATATATATATATATATATATATATATATATATATATATATATATATATATATATATATATATATATATATATATATATATATATATATATATATATTATTATTATTATTATTATTATTATTATTATTATTATTATCATTATTATTAAACTTCAGTCCATAATAAATACAGTTGTTGATCTCAGTTTTAATGAAGCAGTTATTTTCTGTTCTCAATGATTACGAAGTCCTGCCCTCACTGCATTCTTGTTTGAGAAAATGAAAATTCGTGTCCCGGCAATTGGTTTGTCAATATCTGAGCCATAAATTGACTCGCGTGGGCCCATTTGTTTTCCTGCCCAAAGGGGATGTTAACCCTTAAGTGACAAATAGACCAATTCGTAGGATGGGTTCCGGTTCCTAATTGTAACATGGGTCTTTTAGAGGAACTTATTACGACCTATTATTTATTTTCCTTACTGAAAGCATACTCATGTTCCGTTTGTAAACATACAGACAATATGCCACAGACCCCCCACCCCACCCCCGCCTCTCTCAACTGGGTCATTATAACTAAGAGTTAAAAATAACTGAAAGGATATAATGTGTACGAAAAATTATTTTCATTCAGTTTAATGAATAACTTCCTATAAATGTATTTTTGCGATGCCACCTATCTCCTTCAATTGTTCAAGTAAAAACATCGTATTAAATAACTATAGAAACAATCAAAAACAAGAAAACTCTTATTGGAATAGTAAAATCACAACAATCTCCTACGTATTATTTTTTGGATATGTTGTCTGCAAATTGCAAGCCCATGCTATAATAGCAACGAATGGTAGCCAAGCATAAAAGAGCCTTTGCATTCTTATCAGCGCAATTCTTAGGAAAAATCTGAATGAGATATGCTGTTTGTTTTCTCGGAAATCCAAGTGGAACAGCTATTATCTCCACATAACCTGGTAAAGACGTTGTTCGACAGTCCAGTCGGAAACAAACTTATGATATATTCACTTGATTCTCATCAGGAAATCTATTTTTCTTTTTCCTTGTCGAACCTAATATAAGCGAGATTTTTTATGTAAAAGATGAATTTTAAAAAGGGAATAGAAATCAACTGAGTTTCATCAGCATGAGGCTTTGGAACTTTTTGTCGGTGTTTTGAACAGAAAAGAAGAATGATAAAATCATTTTTGTTTTATTAATAAAAGTTGGAGTGATAATTTTTTTAGTGTATATTAAAGTGCATTAATGAATCATCACTTGAATAATGCAATACTCTAAGTACAGTGTGAGGAATATCTTTATGATCCAATCTATTTTATATTAGTGTACTCTGATAAATAAACAACTCTTTGAATATCATTACTTCTTATTTTTTTTTAATTATTCTTTTAAATATCAAGATATATTACCATATAATTTTCATTGGATTTTATCAAAAATTATTTACATGAGAAGATTAGCATAAAAGTGTGGGTGTATATATATATATATATATATATATATATATATATATATATATATATATATATATATATATATGGGCTCAGGCCATGTTGTCCTGATGGAAGTTCCTATTAGGTAGCTTTCTAGGGTATATTTGACTTCAGTGATATTCCCAGAGAATTTTAACTTAAGGTATCCAGAATTCTAACTCCTGGAGCGAATATCCCTAAATAATCTCACAGGGATATCGCATAATATCAGAGGACATATTCTTGACACGTCATATAGCTATTTTCGCCCCGAACAGTATTAACGCTTCGAGGGGGTACAGTGACATGAATCTGAAACGAGAATGAAAAGAGAGCCGTTCTTAAGGCATCTCTACTATTCCGTTTCCAGTGTATATCTGATAAAGGCGATAGATTGATGACTTCTCCGGCCTCTTCTGCCTCTGGAAAGTTGATTATTATCTTTACTATGTATAAATGTAAGCTCTTGTCGTTTTGTATTAAATAAAAAGTGATATTAACGTAAACAAGAGCTGTTGCCTACCGGAGGCATCCTGGATGCTATCGCTCGCTCTTTTGGGTCATTTAGTTAGCTGGAGCGACGTTCCTGGTTTGTTATGCTTTAATAATTTAGCTCCTCTAGGAATGCTTATATTATACCGTCAGTTTTTAGCTCGGTGATTTTGACACAGGTTGAGGTACCGATCTTGCCCTTCGTGATGCTTCGTAGCCTAGACGTCTGGCATTAGTACTTTCATGCATGATATAAGTTTTTCCGAGTGTTATATTATGGAAGCTATAGGCAAATATTTTATACATGTAAGATATTGTTGAGTATTTTTTCCAAGATTGTATACGAGAGAGTTTCGGTGATTTAGGTAATCGATTCTTACCTTACCTAGTTTAGTATTCTAGGTACAGTAGTATACTTTCGCACATCCCCGATTGTTCTTTTCTCCTCCAGAGGCTAAGTTCAATCCCTCTCTCCCTCTGTAAGCCGTCGGCTTAATCCTAGTGGTTTTATCTGTATAATAATTCAGGTATAATTATTCGAGGATATGTCTGTCCTGACCTGATAACTAGAGTGACTGTTTTTTTAGGTTAGGGCAGAACATCTGAGTTTTCTAGTCTGTGGTCTGCTTCTTCCTAGCATAGAGAATGAGTTTCCTTTGCTAGGTTAGGGGCAGACATAGGAAGCTTTGCTTCCCTAGTCCACGTTGGAAGGATTCTGTAAGAGATGATTCCTTCCTCTAGCAGCCTAGCAGACTGTCCTGTGTTGTTTTTCTCGGGCTGGAGAATGAGTTTTCTCTGTTGCCCGGCGAAATAACTTCACCTAACTTTGTTCTGGTTGGGAGGAGGATAGTAAGTATTGCCAGTCTTCCTCCCTAATAGACAACTCTAGGTTAGGATGAGCTTCCCTAACTGCTGAATGTGTGTCTTGCTAGAACGAAGTCTATAGGACCCCTATCCCTTCCCCACCTCTCTTTCTTTTATTTTCTTTTGGCCACAGTCCTATTTCCGTACCTAGTATAGGTTAGGATGGAGGACCGGCTCTGGTCTCTGCCGCCTGGCATTACGTGTCGGCCGGCAGAGACCCTTTGTTCTTTGTGTTAGCAGAGACCCTTTGTTCTTTGTAGAGTGAACCCCAGACCTCCCTTGGTCTCCCT
>NC_090747.1:55182489-55212489 GCF_036898095.1 Palaemon carinicauda | reverse complement strand
TCATGCCTTTTGGTATGAAAAATGCTTCGGCCACTTTTCAGAGTTTGATGAATCAAGTGATTGATAAGTTAGAGGGGATAGTTGTCTACATAGATGACCTTGTAGTTTACAGTAATAGCTGGGAGTGTCATCTGAAAAACAGGAAATGTTTGTTTGAGAGGCTGCGTGTAGCTGGTTTGGTGATTAATTTAAACCAGTGTGATTTTGCAAAAGGCAAAATAATCTAGTTAGGTCATGAGGTGGGACATGGCCAAATTCTCCCAAAATCGATAAATACCCAGTCAATCCTCGATTTTCAGGTACCAAAGAATCGAAGAGCTATTCCCCGATTTTGGGGGATGGTGGGTTATTGCAGAAGGTTTGTATTAAACTTTGCGAATGTGGCTATCCACTGACTAACTTACATAAGAAAGGTCAGCGTTTCCGCTGGACTGCAGAATGTCAGGATGCTCTTGCTAAATTGAAGTCAACTATGATTGACACACCCATACTTAAAACTCCTAATTTTAAGGAACCTTTTTGCTTGGCTGTGGATGCTAACGACGTGGGTGTTGGAGCGGTATTATCACAAGTTTGTGATGGAGAAGAGTATCCAGTGGCATATTTTTCAAAGAAACTGACTCAAGCTAAGCAAAAATATTCAACTGTTGAAAAGGAGACTTTAGGACTCATTTTATCCTTGGAGCACTTTGAGGTTTACCCAGGTGGTAGCACAGGACCTATTGTGGTAAGAACGGATCATAATCCGCTGGTATTCTTGAATTGCTTTAAGAATAAGAATAATTGTCTCCTTAGGTGGAGCTTTTGTCTCCAAGAGTGGGATCTATTAATCCAGCATATCGCAGGAAGAGATAATATCCTCCCTGATGCACTGTCAAAATGACAGGATCTCTGTTACAGGTTTTTTATTGTTTATTTTTTGAAATGTTAGGGATTAAGTTAATTCTAATAGTTTTGCCATCTTCCTCATTGGCTCGATACTGCAGAGTATTTTAGAAGTTTTATACCAGCTGTAACCAAGTTGTCGAATGATCTTACTAATCGGGTAGTTGAATCAGTAGAACTTCAAAATTTAATATTTGCATAATTAATTTTTTTTTTTTATATTGAACAGACGGACCTAAGTCTCTTTTATTAGTTTATATATGAAGGATATTTTTTTAATATTTGTGCTATTCTTAAGATATATTTCTTTTATTTTCCATTACTTCTCATAAACTTCATATATTTCCTTATTTCCTTTCCTCACCTAGTTATTTTTCCTGTTGGAGCTCTTGACATCCAAACATTCACCTTAGCAATCTCATATCTGCTATATTCATCTATTTTTTTATAAGATTACCTTTGGCTTGCTATCTCTGTACCATAGAGCATTGTTGCTGTTACCACCGTCTTGTGAAATTTTCCTTTAAGCCATAGTGGCACTCTCTTATCACAAAGGACTCCAGAGGCAGCTCCTTACTTGTTTCACCCTATCTGTATACAGTGTTTTACTTCTTCTTCAGTCCTTCCAACAGCATTGATTATGGATCCAAGGTACTTAAACTTGTCTACTCTCTTTATTTCTTCTCCACCCAATCTAATATTTTCTGTACCATCGCCTTGTTTGGTGGAGCACATGTATTCTTTCTTGGACCTGCTTATTCTCATTCCTCTGTCTTCCAGTGTTCCTCCCCACCTTTCTAGTTTAATTTTCAGGTTTTCCCTTCTCTCAGCGCACAAAAAGATATCATCTGCATACAATATGCTCCAAGGCACTGCCTCTATAACTTCGTCAGTAATATCATCTATTACTATATTGGAAATTAATGGACTAAGTACTGATCCCTGGTGCAATCCTACTCTCACCTCAAATCCTTCCGTCACTCCACCAGTGCTCTTCACTCTGGTATACACCCTGGATAGATACATGTACTTTTCTAGGACCATCCCCTTCCTCAAACACCTCCGTACTTCTCTCAGGACTCTGTCATAAGACTTTTCAAGGCCTATGAACACCAAA
The DNA here is from genome assembly GCF_036898095.1 of Palaemon carinicauda. NCBI lineage: Eukaryota > Metazoa > Arthropoda > Malacostraca > Decapoda > Palaemonidae > Palaemon > Palaemon carinicauda. The sequence continues at coordinate 55,210,487 of NC_090747.1, read as the reverse complement.
TGTAATTCTCTTTGCTTTTCCCTGAATTTCTTTATCAGTTGCCTCCGACTAAATATATTATCTGTGGTTCCACTTCCTTACATAAATCTCAATAGCCCTTTTCATATTTGAACCTCCCCTCTTATTCTGCCATCCATTATCCTTTCTAATATCTTCATTGTGTGGGATACTAATTTGATGCCCCTTTAGTTACCACACTCTTGAGTATCCCCTTTACCTTTGAAATTTGGATTTAATATATTCTCTCACCACTCCTCTGGTATCTGTTCTTGTTCGAGTATCTTTATCATTAGACCGTTTAAGATACCCACCCCCTAATCTCCTAATGATTTCCATGATTTTACAGGGATCGTCTCATCGTATTGCCCTAGCATTTTTCATCTTTTTTTTTTCAGCGAATCTACTATCTCTTGCCAGGAGAACCCAATACCATGTCATGTTCGACTCTCCATCTTCTTTCACTAGTTTTTCATTTTCTTCAGTTAAGAGCTGTTCAAAGTACTCTTCCCATCGCTTCAACATATCTTCTTCTTTTCTAAGTACCACAACATCTCGGTCTTTCATTTACTTAATATGTGTAATATCTTTTGTACTTTTATATCTAGCTTTAGACAGTTTGGTCTTTTTGTTCATTCCTTCCTTTGTTCTTAGCTCATTACACACTCTTATGCCCGAGCCTTAGATTGGGCTACTACCTTTTTCACCTCTGTTTTTCTCTATAAATCAATAACTCTCCTTCTGTATCTGGGATTCTTACCATCTCTTTCCATCTTCGCTTCCTTACTTTTCACTGACTTCTTAATGTCTTCATCCCACCACCAGCTATCTTTTTCTTCTCACCAAATACTAGATTTCTCGTGTGTATTTTTGCCCATGCCTTCTCATTACAGCTGCACTATGTGGTCACCATTCCTGAATATCTTCAATTTCTAAGTCAATTTCTCCTTAAACTGTCTCTGCTTATGGACCTTTCTCTTTAATTTGTACCTTTTCATTTTCCCGACTCTTTTTTAGCTTTGGTGATGTCTTTTAAACTTAAGGTCCATACACAACAGTCTGTGTTGGGCTGCTACATGTTCTCCTGGGATAGCTTTTTAGTTTTTAACTTCCACCAGTTGTACTCTTTCATATGTAGTCAATTTGGGAGTTTCTGCCACAACTCCTATATATTATCAGGTGTGCCATAGAAAATGTTTACTAATGCCATGTCAAATCATTTAGCAAATTGCACTATGCTTTCTCCTTCTGTATTTCTCCCCTCAATTCCATGACACACATGCACACGGCCAATGACATAATTTTTACTTCCCACATAGCCAATCAAATCTGTCCCGACTACAATCTCTCACTTTCATCCACATCCTAAATCATTCCATTCATTTCACTCTAGAAGATGCATTTCTCTTTTTGTGTGAAACCAACTTGTGGTGCATAAGCACTGATAATATTCCATATTTCTCCTCCATAGCTTATTTTCATCCAGATGATAGGGTTATTCTTTCTTTGTATTTCTAACACAGAGTTCTTCCATTTTGCAGATAAGACAACATCAACTCCATTTCATTGGCACCAGTGACAGTAGTCAAGTTGTCGCCCTTACGCTTCCGATACATTACCCTGCAACGTTAATTACTGCAAAATCTTTAATGGATTTCTTTATATGGTTAGAAGAGCAAAATTAGCTTAGTCTCTACTTGTGCAACATTAGGCATTTATCAGAGTTTGATATAGTGGCCTCAGCCTTCTTGAATTTCGACCAATTTTAGACTTCTCATTTCGATGATATAGAAGGTCATGTATTACCTAATTACATGGGTTTCTGTGATGGGGAGTCCATTTCTGGAATTATTTTTGGGATACGGGGTCAATGACAAGGTCAAATCAAGGTTCAAAGTTCAAATTTAACCCAAATTTGAGGAGAAATCACCACTATTAACGGATTTTATGTGGTCTGTTGTTTTTCTATTTCAGTATCCCAGGTTTTATTGGGTTAGGCCAGCAGGTACATGTATGCTTCATTTGTCTAAATGCAGCTAGGTCCTGAGTATCAATTGATGTTTGCTCATTGCATTCAGCAACACATTTGGGGTGCTGGCAAAAATCAAACTACTCTTGGGCTCGCTGCAAAACTACACCACAAGCATGGTAGTTAAGAGCACATCAAGACTCTAAATGAGCATAGCATCACTAGCACCTATGATGCAGTCCTACGCTCCTGTAAGTCAGTGGCCAAGTTTGTGTTGGACAATCATTCAGATTACCACACGAAACTCAGCTTAGACACGGAGATGGGCTGAATCTCTGGCAGGGCTGAAAACTATGATTTCATCATCTAAAGGTCGAATGGGATAAAGAGCACCCACGCCATAGTGATGGAGTTCCACCAGCATCCGTCCGGCCTCATTAACACAGAAAAAATTGATGTGATGCCGATGATTATCACTCAAAAAATCAAGAAACACGAAACGACCTCTGTGATATTCACCCAGCAATGTATAGAGCTGGAGCACTACACAGGGCCCTCCAAGGTGAACCCACCACTGCTTCTCATGAAAGCTCTGTCACAACTTCAGTCTGCAGTAGTAATCTTCTGTACAGCAGCGAGATGCGTAATGGCTATCGCAAGTACATGGGAATGATAGGCCATTTGAGTGGGCAGGCTTCAATGCTCAGCAAGACTGATTGGTGGCAGGCTCTGCCCAGAATCACAAGTCACTGGATGTGTTTAGACTGGATGAGTTTAGACCGGTGATCGACTCACCAGCTGCTCACCCAGACACTGTATAATTACACTTGTGTATCTCGAGAGGACTCTCAATAGATTTGGGATGCAGTACACCGACCTCACAGTCGAAATCCAACTGTATCAGACTACATGCCTAATTCAATTGAATGACCCACTGCGCTGAACCAAAGTCATATTTCACCTAAGTATGGTGCACACATTCATGAGTTTCTTGGGCTGTGCAGGAACGCTGATGAAGACATCTGGCGTGGAGATTCTCATCAACGCATCGTTTGCTGGCATCAACAGCATAGTCAAGGAAAGGGCTGGACCAACGTTCTTCATGCATATTGTCTCATCACTGCCATGTTGCTGAAGAATTTCTACTTGGATGGGGCCAAAACTTATGAGAAGCTAGTTGTCTAACTGGAGATGGCCAGAAAACACCCAACCAGGAGGCTATGGGTAGATTGCCTGGTTAAGCCTACACTGTTGCCACTTAAGTTCCTGCAAGGAGAGCCAAATTGTAACTGCCTTTTCAAAAACAGTGTCTCAAGGCAATGCTACCAAACTTCTTCGCAGCAGGACACCACAATTATATCTACCTGAGCTGGGATGTGCGACAGATGTAGCACCTTCCCCACAGTGCTAAGCAAGACCTACCTCTGATGTGTCGAGTTGGCTGTCCTCTCTATCTTCTCCCGTGCGCATTGACCTAGTTTATGGTGTCCATGGCATTCCGAAGGGCCACTTCAGGATTTTCCGTATAAGTCTCATTCATGCATCTGATATCAGCCCACTCCTCCTCTAAGCAGGCAAGAAGTGTGTGGAGCTCTTCTCTCCTGCTCTTCTTCCGGACATATTACCAAAATGTCTAAACTTAGACTATGTTTATAATAATAACCCTGCCCTTCCCCTGCAGGAGAGTCTTACCAGAAAGAAATGTGGTTTACTGATAACAGTCCTCCGTCCAAGATGCCCCGGTACCTACATTGGGATGACCACCACGCGGCTCTCTAAACGCCGCTCCTGTCACGTACAACTAAGTGCCATTAAGGCGTATTGATAAAAAAACCCACAATAGTTCAATTTTGCGTTTAAACATCATTAAAAATATCATAATCCTCAGCGACTACCCCGATGGCAGGAGGCTTAGCATTCTAAAGGCACTACTGATCTACCAAGAGAAACCTATAAAGGAAATGTTTCTTCTAATTAACTGACGAAGGAACACAGCCACCCCATCCCCCACTCTGACCACGATCAGCCATAGCAACCACAACAACACTGACACCAGCACAGCAATGAGTGGAACAACACCTTGTTTGGAATGAATCTTCTCCCAGCGAGAGCTATAGCCAATCGTACAACAGATTCCTCTGACTCGTAATCTCATACAGGTGACAGCTTCGCAACCTGATCGCCTGGTTCCTCGTTAGTTCCAGAGCACACTTCACGGCACAGCCACAACCTTCCACTGCGGTCCATCCCCAACAAATGAGAGTTCACTGCCCAGAGGTAAAGCTACCCATATCCATATACATAGAGCGACGAGTCCTTCATTTTCGAGTTTAACTTCAATCATGATGATGAGCAGACATACCTTGCTGCTTGAAATGCGTTGCAACTTGACCTCACCCCTGAAAAATTCGTAGAGAAACAGATCACCGATCCCTAGAACGTGATTGATTTCGCACATAAACTTATGTTCAAATGTATCCATTTTTAAGTAAGGAAATTATTCATTTGGTGATGAATATATATCCTCTCTAAGAATGTGAATAACACAGTTACTGGCAAATCGCAGTGCTCTTAAGAAGATTTGATCAATAGAAAAAAAATATTAATAAAATTACCGCCACTGAGGCAGCTATTATCTTCAATCAAACTTACATAAAAGAGGGTCTCTCACCAAAAAAAAGAAAGAAATAAAAAAAATAATAATAATAATAATAATAATAATAATAATAATAATAATAATAATAATAATAATAATAATAATAATAATAATAATAATAATAATAATAATACACCAAATTTCAAGTTGTCTATGTTTCATTTACAGTTATGAAAAAAATGTAGTGTGTTTTCTTTGTTCCCCCCCCCCAAAAAAAAAAAATAAATGAACTCTTGAATAGCACTGTTCGAATGAAAGAACCTTCTTTACCTCTGAAGAACAGAAGTGGTCTGAATTAAAAAAAAAATAACGTTGAACTGTTATCTGGCATTATATAGAGGGTGATTCGAATAACTGTTATGGAAGAATGGACCAAGCCACAAATATGATATTGTTATAAATACATCATATTATGTGACTGTGTGGAGGTTTGCATATGTTTCTAATAATTTAAAGCAAAACACACTGAATGTAAAGTTTTATTCCTGTAAAACAAAGAAAAAATTTTAATATTACATTTGTTAGTAAAAGATAGTCCTTTAAAACATTTACGTTGTGTATTAGAAGCGCTGACAATTCTCTGCTCCATATAAAAGGATACTGGATGATTTGAAAATAGTCAGACTCTGAGAAAAGGATAGAAGATCGATAATAACTAGTGTACACAGTGTTTGGCATTAGTTCTAAGATGATCGTAATGTTTATTAGGCCATTTTTCTTCTTAAGCAATCTCTATAAATATGAACAATGTTACCTATAAGAAAATTGATGTCATTTATTTTTTTTTATCATTTTTGTTTGTTCTTTTCTTAATATGTATAACCGATATGATTCTTTATCTTACTGCTGATTTAACAAAAATTTGTCCTAATATTTTCAGGAAAAAAATAAAGCCGTGGTTGATGCTAAATTTAAATATGATTTAGTAGATGGAAAAGAAACAAACAAAATTAGTAACATGATAATAACCAGAATAATCTGTTATGTAAAGATGAAAGTGGATATGATATGAATAACGAAGATTAGGAAAAAAAGTCTGAATAATGACGTAGGATGAGTACTTATCAAAGAAGAGGATGATCCCTATGAACTCCAAAAGGATTGGATGAATAAGGGTTAAAAAAACCTGGATGGCAATTACATATCGCCAATGAGGGAAAACTAGTTACTTAAATGTTCCAAGGTTTAACTAATTGCAGCTTAATTCTATGATTCATTATTATTCGTTACATAAAGTATGTTTGCCATTTTCAACACAAAATATCAAATAGATGAATATTGAGAGAGAGAGAGAGAGAGAGAGAGAGAGAGAGAGAGAGAGAGAGAGAGAGAGAGAGAGAGAGAGATGTTGATGAATTACCGTCAATTGTTGATAACAGTATTCCATTACTGAACAAATCTTTAGGAGTTTGAAGAATAATTAAAAACAAAACTTAAATCTCTAAGATAGTTCTTTGACATTTACGAATATGAACAAACAAACGAGAATATCTTTAAAACGTATACTGAAAATCCTACTGATTATCAGCTGAGATTTCCATTCATGAATAACCAATTATGGAGTCAGACGTGTGAATGAATCAACCTCTCTGACAAAGGGGCTATCTGAGTCTTCCAGTTTGAGATTTATGTGATAAAATATTACTTTTATAATTGGTATCGGTATGATACCAATCATGCAGAGATTCTAAGATAAGAGAACTCAAAACCAAAAGAAACACTAGTTGAAAATTAACGTAATTAGAGGAGGCAGGATACTACATCTCTCTCTCTCTCTCTCTCTCTCTCTCTCTCTCTCTCTCTCTCTCTCTCTCTCTCTCTCTCTCTCTCTCTCTCTCTCTCTATCTATCTATCTATCTATCTATATCTATATATATATATATATATATATATATATATATATATATATATATATATATATATATATATATATATATATATATATATATATATATATATATATATATATATATATATATATATATATATATATATATATATATATGTATGTATATCTTTGAAATACATGCGCCTATACACAAACACTTAAAAGGTCATTGTGCAATCTTATTAGACAACTTTGTGATTCTTAAACTGCAAAAACAGCTACCACTTACTTTCATGTTTATTTATATCCTCTCTTATTTCCTTTATTTGAAAAAGGTATTAATTTCATGGTCGGAACATATTCTTTCAACTTTCTATTCTGAGGTGAATTAGGGAAATTGATTTATGAATAAATTTGTTTCCAATTCTACTTGAGTTTGCATACAACTGTACAGTATGTTATGTAAAATGTCTACACAGAGAAGTGAATTATAATCTGTTGCCTGTAGCCTATCAATATTTACATAATTCGTGTCAAAAACATAAAATACCCAACATTGCCTAATTAGTTTCTCTAGCAGAGAGGAAATTACTAATTAAAGAAATCACTAATTAGATTTCTTATCCCGCTGAAGGTTTATTATCATTAGATGAGTATGAAGGCTCGCCTTGTTTATGTTTATAAAATTGTAAAGTTCTTCCATTTAGTTCTTTTCTTCATGAGCTCTTGTAAAACAGTAGTTACATCGTAGCATGTTCCTTTGGTTGATTACTAAATAATGATATTCCTATTACAAACATATAAATATATATATATATATATATATATATATATATATATATATATATATATATATATATATATATATATATATATATGATATAAGATGTATTGAACGATTGAAATGAAATCTTTTAAAAACAATAACAACATTTAAGAAAGATATTTCAAAAATATAAATCATCAGAAAAAAAACTTATGTCAGCCTGTTCAACATATATATATATATAAAAAAAAACTTTCTGCAAGTTTGATTTTGCGAAGTCCCACTGATTCAACTATCCAATTAGAAAGATCCATCGACAACTTGGTTACAACTGGAATAAATCTTCTTGAATACTTTGTTGTATTGAACCTTATGGTGGATAAGGCCTTAATATGAGAATTAAATACATGTTTAGTATTACGAACAGGATGGAACTGTCCCGGAAGATCTGAATGTTAAGGATGGTCAGAATTATAGAAAACGTTCGCAATATGCATAATGAACTAATTAAACGATGGTGCCAGAGATTAGTATCTAAATCGGGAATAAGAAATTTAATAGATTGTATGTTCCTGTCCAACAAATTAAGATGAGAATCAGCGGCCTAAAACCAGACAGGAGTGCAATACTGGAATCAGGGTAAAATTTAAAAATCAAAACACTTCAGAATAGATTGATCACCGAAAATCTTTAAAGACTCTTAATACGCCAATTTTATTTTGTGCAATTGAAGAAGACACAGACCTAACGCGTTCCTCATAAGTAAATTTTCTCTTGAGAATCACACCTAAAATTTTAAAAGAGTCATACAATGTCAAAGAAATATTATCACTGCTGAGATCTAGATGTTGAGAATCTACTGTTCTTGACCTTTTTTACAATCATACTAAGATTTTATTAGGTTTCATCTTCATGCCCCATTCTTGGCACCATGCACTAGTTTTAGCTTTATCCCTCTTAAGGGATTCAACAACCCCAAATCTACATTCAGGAGATGGAAATAATGCATAAGTAACAAGCTTGTTTTCTAGGCCAAACCTTATATAGGTATTTTCATCATTGATAAAATGTTCACTTTTTCTCTAACTCATCATAGAGAATCACACAATGATAGTGACTTTTATCCTTAAAATCTGCAAATCCAAACATAGCTTTTTTGAGAGCCAATCCAATAAGATTCGTCCAAAATTACGTATTTTAGGAAGAATTTTCGGTACCCTTCATATTGAAAAGAGACAGAGGGAAACAATTAAATTGAAAAAAAAAAGTGAATAACATATTGAAGAAAATATCCAGAATTATGTGGATACAAATGAAAAGTTGCGGAAAATTACCTTAAAACTACATTTAAATCTCAGGGAGCCTTACCTGACTTAAATAAAGAAAAACAAAGCAAAGAGAGCAAGATATATTTCCTTTCACCTTCTGTCTAGCTGTGAGGGATCCTGGAACAGAAGATTAAAAAGGGCTGGGCTTATAAGAGCCTTAGAAGATTGAAAAGACTCCAAAGTTTCAATGGTCTTAAGTTAGGGTCGTCCACAAGAAAGGAGGAGCAGATATGAAACCTCAATACCAATGAAAAGTTAGAATAATATTTTGAAAGAATACATTGATGATTTTCTTCATAGAATTAATGTTGCAGATCTAATTTATCAAAAATCAATTGTTGTTATGGAAGGATTATTGAGTATTGAGCATCAGTACTTGAAATTCAAAGTTACATAAAATTTTATTTCCTTTATTGTAAAGAAAAACATCACGTTGTAATATGAATGGTGGCCAGAAAACTTGGGTCTCAGAAAACTCGGTCTCGGAAAACTAGGTCTAGAAAACTTGGTCTCAGGAAACTGGGTCTTTAAACGCCTGTACTTGCATCTTAAAGCCTTTAATTTGTTTTTTACACTATATAATTATAGGGTACCAGACAGTAATGTATTATTAAAAGAACATTTATTGAGTATATTTTTTACAATATAATTATAGGGTACTAAACAGTAATTTATTATTAAAAAAACATTTATTTGACAATAATTTATGGATAAAAAATTTAAAAGGATGATGTTATATATGTATCTAGTAGTTATAACACATTTAAAAACACTCAAGGTTAAGAATAATATATTTTCAAAAAATACCTTTAGTTGCTGCCATCATACTCTTCCGTTAACCTGTCAATGCAATTGTCAAGTTTTTCATATTTTTTTCACTTTTTAGCTGTTTTTTTTTCTCCTAGTTGCAAATGTAGAATCATAGTTTCGTCTAGAGCTTCTACTTTTTTCAAGACATCAATAAATTTTCATATATTGGGGTTTTTGCATGCTATAGATTGATTTAAGTCTGAGTGAAATCCTTCAAACGCATTGTGTGTCAGAGTTAACTTATTTATGACACGCCTCATATTCCAAAATGTTATAGGGTATAAAGGAGCTTCTCTTCTACGGCGACGTCCACGGATTGCACCAATATATTAGGTTAACTCAAGGTAACTAATAGATTCCATCGGAAGTAGCTCGTCTTCACTAAATTCATCAAAAGCATTAGTAACTTCTTCAATTGCTAAGAATGCTATTGCACAAAATTTTATTATCACCAACGAAAAGTTGTTGTCGATATTGTACTGACGCTTAAGACCCAAATCACAAATTCGGCGATAAATATTCTGGCACATATGAAAGAAGCACCCAACAGTTTCACAGCAAGGAAATTGCTTTTTGATACTTTTACCAAGGCGTTTTTCGAAATCAATCATCACTTCCTGGTGATTTAAATTTGGCAGAAGTTCTTTCAGTACTATGAAAGCTTTATCATAATTACTCTGTTTTGTCAGGCAATAAAATAAATGCACGGGGGAAGACTTTCCCGTGTATATAAGAATGTAAAGTCAGAACTTTTTACCATTAGTTAGGTGAAACCTTGAAAGTTCCATCAATTCTTAAATAACGAGAACTTTGTGAATCATTCATTCCCTTATCAGAAGAAATTACTATTTTTTATTTTTCATCGTCAATTCCACTGTCACTCTGCAGAAAAGCTTTTCCATCACTCAAAACACGGAATGATTGTGGTATTTCAAATCCTGTGCGTGTCTGAGGTAAAGGATGAGCACCGAAAGCTTACGCCAATTAGTTATTGATCTTGAAATTGATGGCAAACTTAATATTTCACATTTTCCATTTTCATCGTTTTCTCACAGTATCGGCTAAAATAATTCGTGTTGTAGATGTCTCACCATTCTGAATTTTATACTTAATTTCTGATATAGCACTTCTGGCTTCCACTTTTGCTAATGAAGACGAATAATAATGGCTGTTAACTTTCTAGACTCACATTTCTACTTTCTTGAAATTTCATGTGAATTCGGGCCATGCATGAAGATCTTTGCATTTCACATCGCCAGAATAGCATTATCTTATCAGCACCGTACACATGAAAATCATATATGTAGTTCTCGTCGTCAATGAATTTCTATTTTCCACTTTGTGTTTCAATGTATCGAGAAGCCATCGTTATGGGTACTGAAACTACACTTAAAACATAAGAGACTTGATAGAAAACAGGAACTTCATCCCACATTAACAGTTTAATAGCCATTATGATATAATACATACATACATACATATACCAAGGCACTTCCCCCAATATTGGGGAGTAGCCGATATCAACAAATAGAAAAAAAAGGGGGGGGGGACCTCTACTCTCTACGTTCCTCCCAGCCTATATAATGCCATAGTTAAAACCAAACAGCCCAGTTTCCCCGCGCTCTATAGGTAGCCTAGGGACCGACTTTTCTTATTTTTATGTACAAAATTAATTTGATATATTTCTATGCTTAACATAAATATAATGTCTTACTTAAACATAAGTACACATTCTTACATTTTATTTGCCTATCTAAAGCTGTGTTAGTTTTGAGACCGAGTTTTCCACGACCGAGTTTTATGAGACTAAGTTTTCCTAGCACCATATATATATATATATATATATATATATATATATATATATATATATATATATATATATATATATATATATATATATATATTGATACACAGTAAATCAATTGAGAACCACGTTATCTTTATTTTGGATGTGAAGATATAAAAAAAAAATATGATAAGAAAATTTCACTTATTCTAAAGGCGAACGGACTTTATCAAGCTAACAACTCTCGGTCAATTTAATGAAGGAGGGTGAGGAAAAAAGGTTTTGAAATATGAACACTTTATAATTTAGAGTGTTTGTAATAGAGAAGACATCCTAGTGAAAATTTGCAGTCTGGAGAAGTCCAATAGGTCTATCTTCATCTGCATCAGCAGTCACGAAAAAATTATTTCAGCAGCAAATTTTCTCTTATCACCTGGAAGATTGTTGCTGGACCTGACATTTGGCAGTTTTATAGGGTGATAGACCTGTTTTTCCAAATCTCGAACCATTTTATTTTTGTCAACAGCAAAAAGATTTGCAGAAAATGGAGCCAAATTCGCATCTTAAAAGACTCATATTATTAGATTTGTGAGGAGTTTGGCGAGTTGCCAATGTCATATACCCGTGTACGATTTACTCGTCTCAGGTCATTGAGAAAATAACAATGGGATTATTCGATTTTTAAATTTTCTCACTTACATATGACACTTCTTTATAATAAAAGAACACTAAGAGAGAGAGAGAGAGAGAGAGAGAGAGAGAGAGAGAGAGAGAGAGAGAGAGAGAGATTAACGATAACCTTTTGAAACTTCTTTTTAGGATTCATTTATTCAGCTTGTATTATTGCATGCTTGACAATAAATATCATTTCTCTCTCTCTCTCTCTCTCTCTCTCTCTCTCTCTCTCTCTCTCTCTCTCTCTCTCTCTCTCTCTCTAAATCTTAGTTTTCTTTTCTTCACTTTAATCCCTTTCGATGGTTTGACGGCTTTAATGGCTTCCTTCTGCTTGATGATTGTCGATATCGAAGACCGATTCCGGCCATATTGTTTAGCCAGATCACTGACACGCACACCGCGTTCATTTTTTTCTATAATTTATTGCTTAAATTATAATGAAAGCTTTGCCTTCTTCCTCTTCTCACAACGACTAAAACCTGGAAAACACAATAGATAAGGAAATAAAGTTAGAATCATTATAATGAGAGAAGTGAGAACTGGAGAAATTATACTCAAATTAATTTCATCCATAATCTTTCATGGTCCCCTTAACATGACACACCATTCAGCTCTAACAAGTACTTCCCCGGCCCAACGTCATCCTCCATCCCCCCTCCCCAGTTGCCTTCCCCCCTAACAACCAAACTCTTCTTCACCTGAAATTCTGGAATCTATAGATACCGGGGGTGACAGAGGGGGACGGGAGACAGGAGGACATTTGCTTTTACTGTACATAGAAGCCATGCAGCAGTTGATGAATGGATTCCATGAGAGAGAGAGAGAGAGAGAGAGAGAGAGAGAGAGAGAGAGAGAGAGAGAGAGAGGAAGTTATTTATCATGATAGCAATATTGACATAAACTCAAAAGAAGGATAAATCTATTCATACTAAATGTTCAATTAAATCACTTGTAACAACCATGTGTCACACGATCGTACATAAATTATTTTGTATATATTATGTTTGTATCTGCGCTCTTCCCTCGCACTAAAAATAACCTGAATAATCATGTCTCCGGTTTTCCTCTGTAACATTGTCTGTCTCTAGAACATGTTATGTTCTGTTGCCTTGAAGTTTCTTATATAAAGGAGAGTGTTCCTTAATAAAGTACTCAGTTGATTGCATCCTGCCTTTGAGTTCACAACCCTCTCTCGGCCCGTTACACACTAATCCTTAGAGTTGAAGTATTTCTTTATTTACTTTCATTTCAAGCTGTTTAAATAATCTGTCATAAGCAGCATTTTTCCTCATGTATATATATATATATATATATATATATATATATACATATATATATATATATATATATATATATATGTATATATATATATATATATATATATATATATATATATATATATATATATATATATATATATATATATTTCATATAAATATATGTACACACACACACACACACACACATATATATATATATAATATATATATATATATATATATATATATATATATATATATATATATATATATATATATATATATGTCTGTGTGTGTACATATATTTATGTGGAAAATTTTGCAAATTTAAACTGGTTTTTCCTATTCTAATAACCTATATATTTTTGATACATTAATGTATGGTTTTTCTTACCGACCTCAGGACCAGAGCCCCAGGCGAAATTACTCAAAGACAATAGCCTCTGACCGGCTGTGAATTGAACCCTAATCCAAGAAACTTTTATCAGCAGTGACATACCCCTTGGCCACGAAGAAATATAAGATTTTAAGGCAATTGTTCTGAATTTATATTGGTTGAATTCAGGTTTATACATTAATGTCTGGATTTTCTTACTGACCTCGTGATCAGAACCCAAGGGGAAATTAGTCAAAGACTAATGCCTTCCGACCGGCGAAGAATCAAACCCTGGTCCAGGAAACTTATACCTGTAAATTCGAGAGGTTTAAGTACAGAAATATTGTCATTGATTTCTATCTTTCTTCGACTTTTAGTGGTATTTCACTCTTGATACAAGTTTCATGGATCATGGTTCGATTCCCAGCCGTCAGAAGCTATTGAGTTTGAGTGATTTAGCCTGGGGATGGGATTCCAAGGTCGGTAAGAGAATTCAGACGTTGAAATATAAAAAATATATGGCCTATTTGTGTATATACACACACAGACATATATATATATATATATATATATATATATATATATATATATATATATATATATATATATATATATATATATATATATATATATATACATATATATATATATATATATATATATATATATATATATATATATATATATATATATATATATATATATATATGCATATATATATATATATATATATATATATATATATATATATATATATATATATATATATATATATATATATATATATATTTGCATGGATACTTTTCTAGATAAAAATTTTATTCTACTTTTCATAATCTCCTTTTGTTTACCATAACTCTCCATCCCATAATTGTCTTTCTTTTAATATCTGCTTCATATTTCTAGAGAAACACTTACAGAGTGTCCCAATTAGCCTATCTATACTCATTAACAATATCTAAAGGTTCATCCATAAACTTTATATGCTGCCTTTCAGCATTTTCATTGATCATTATCTTAGTTTTAGTTATATTTTTATTCAATCCTACACCTCTGTTTTCTTTCTTCAAGTCTTCGATCAAGTTTTGTAATTCCTTCCATGATTTACTAAATAGATTTTTAAGGTATTTCTCCTTAATTTCAATTTCTCAATTTTTCCAATCTAGATTCCTAAATTCTTCTACTACACACGCTGTGAATAATTTCCTAATCGCGATTTTCTCACTATCTTCATATAGTTTTAGGATTACTTAGTATTTAGTTTAGATATCATTGTTCTAACGTAAGATTCATTACTGCTGAATTATTTGAAAAATCAAAATATATTTTATAACAGATGATTCAGATTCAATAGATAATTAAATCATATGCTTCAGCATTCGATTTTCTATTGAAAATTAATCTGAGCTACCTCTCCAAACGGTAAATAACTAAAAGTGTTGGAGATTCGGTCATTTCGAATCTCGCAGAAACTTATGGTACATACTTCATAACAATTTCAGGGTTCGGAGTCAGGGGACGGGGACAAAGGCTGGTATGTTTTGCTACCCTGGGAAAAATCAAAATCACCTGCCACGTGCATTTGAAATTTCCCATGTTAAGTCAATGAGACTTTTTTTGAAAATAATGTAAGATGATTTGCTGGAAAGTTCGTCGATAGATTTCGCTTGAACTCCATTAAGTTACAAGCACGTGCGCGTCCTGGAATTGCATTATCGTACCACTGAACACCCCCTGGCACCCGAACGGTGCAATTCCTGGGCACGAAGCCAGTGCAGTCAGTAAGAAGACAAAACAAGCTTCCAGCACTCACCACCAGGTGTCGCACGTCCACTTGCACGTGCAGCCAGGGGGACCTGTATAAAGGACTAGGGTGTAATTAATTAATTAATCAATCATTTATTGCTAAGCTGCAACTTTAGTTGCAGAAGCAGAATACTATAAGCCGAGGGGCCCCAACAGGGTAAAAATAGCTAGTGAGGAAAGGAAATTAGGAAAAATAAAATGTCTTAAGAACTGTTACAGCAGAATAAATATCTCATAATATAATCTATGAAAAATTTAACCAAACAAAAGGAAGAGAAATGAGATAGAAGTGTGTGCCCCAGTGTACCCTCAAAAAAGAGAACTCTGATCCAAGATAGCGGAAGACCATGATACAAAGGCTGTGGCACTACCCAATACAACAAAACAATGGTTTGTTTTTGGAGTGTCTTTCTCCTATAAGAGCTGCTTACCATAGCTTAAGAGTCCCTTTTACCCTTAACAAGAAAAAAATGGCCACTGATTTGTTACAGTACAGTAACCCCTTGGTTTGTCAGGTGTGTGAAGACAGAGGAAAGTATGTAAGAATATGCGAGACTATTCGGTGTTTGTGTAGGTAAAGGGAAAATGAACCGTAACCAGTGAGAAGGATCAGATATAGTACTGTCTGGCCATTCAAGGGCCCCATAACTCTCTAGCGGTAGTATCTCAACGGCTGGCTAGTGCCCTGGCCAACCTAATACCTACGAGATTTACAAATATTCTGGATCGAAGCCCATTTACTCGAAATTGGGTTGTAAGATCTTGATTTTACTTCCGATGGGGATAAGACCTACTGTCGTCTGTCACATGCCATGGGTCGCATCTCTCGGATAAATCTTTTGCACGTGCTATGTGTGCTTCTGACGTCAACCATACTCCTGGTAATCGTGACATGGGCAAAAAGGTGACGCAGTGGCCTCCGAACAGTAAAACCGGGGACACCAAAACTGATGGAGTCTGTGAGGGGATAGAACAGGCTTCTCACGTCCACAAAAAGGTGGTGGACGTGCGTGTGCATATGCACCCATGCAGCACACTATATGAAGTTAGGCATTATGTGGATAACCCAAACGTAGAGTGATTGGACCCAATGTTTGAGTGGGGTACGCACAATTATTAGGCGGTGCGTTTGTCCATGGGGGACTTGAACCCACTGGGCCTTTCATTCCGAAGATTCGCATTGGTAAGTGGAAAATTGCGACATTTTGGTACTGTTATAAAAATGTCCCACTTTGCGTGTGCCCTTTTCGATAGTGAGTAGTATAGTATTGACCTCCACTCGTGTGATTATTGCAGCTGACAAGCTCTTTCAAATGGTACAAGTGGCTTGTCGCTACCTTGTACATGGTGCGTTCTACGCGGGGCCAAGTGGTCACGTGACCTCCCCAATTTCGCCTTTCCGTACCACTTTTGAACAATATAGGTCCCATTTGCAGGAGAATGCTTCAATCCAGGATGTCCAAATTGATACCGTTGAGCTCCGTGCGACACGGGCTCCCCATCTGTGACACATTTATTCATCGCTCTTGTAAGAGTTGCAGGTTCAAATCCAAACAAATCCAAAACAACCAAGCATAGGTTATTAGGGTATGCCAAGTACTGATTGTACATAACACATGTGTCCTTATTTTCAGAGAACAGTGAACTTCAGACCAGTGAAAGGGGTAACGTTTTGCTAAGCTCGATACGGGCTGTACTTTACTGATTACTCACTACTCTTTCAAGGGTTGTGTGTTCAAATCCCGGTAAAGGCTAAAAAGCCACAATGCATTGTCGATTAAGCTATACTGTGTGCTTATTGTACAACGTACGTCAACATTGGCTGAGAACCGTGCTTTGCAGGCCAGTACAATGTGGGGCGGCCAACTTAGATACAAAATGACCAAATTATGCAACATGTAACATATCCCACCCCAATTAGCCAAGAAATTCCATCTCAACCTTCGGTCCGCTGGGCTCCCCAAAAACCGCTGCCCGTTGGTACACTGTAATAGTAGGTTTGTCATACTGTGTTAATTATATGGATAATGTGCAGGAGCACGTTAGGTTATAACTGAGATGCAAGGTGAATGCAAGTAACTTTATTTCAACGGATCATGAAATTATATCCCAGCAGCTCCGAGCAGGAACGTCACAAAAGTTCAAATCGAATGAACAGGCACTGTTAAACATGTTATCAGTGCAAGAGGAGAGCGATATATACTATACCAAAAATAAATAAAATAGAAATACCGTTACATTTTACGAGTGTGTGTGATACACGTGGGGTACAATATAGTCAGTGGCTGAACATCCGCCTCTAAATCCTGCTAGCTCTGTTTGCTCGTTGAAGAATGCTAGTATGATCTTTGTAATTATTTATATATAACTAAGAGTGAACTTATTGGGCAGTAATTTTTCAGTACTATTTTTCCATTTTTTTTTGTGAGTTAGTATAATAAATTGTTAAAAAAATGTAGATATAGGGGATTCTTGAAGACATTTTATAAAATGTTCAGAAATCAAATCCATTTTTAGGCTATCTTCTACTTCCGCTAAAGTATAGCATTATATATTTAATGACTTAATATCTTTTATTGAGCATATTTCCATTTTCCACCTTAGAAGCAAACATTTGTTGGTGATGTCCCAAGTATTCTTTTCATCAATTTGATACTTATTCCTTTCTTTGGTATTTTCTTAATTTTGGACGGATTGTGTTTAAGAATATCATAGGTTTTAGTTTCTTTATTGATTTAGGGAGTTCGCCTAACTCTATTTCATCTCTCTTGGATTTTACCCTCATTTCCATCCATTTTCTTTTTATAAGATCTTTTATCTTTCTTTGCAGCTAAGTACATGTTTCTTAAAGCAGGATTAGAGACCTGGCCGGTCAAAAGCTATTGTCTTTGAGTGGTTTCACCTGGGGCTCTAATCCTAAGGTTGATGGGAGAATCCAGACATTAATGTATCAAAATATATGGCTTATCTGCATATGAAAAACAAGTCAAATGTGCAAAATTTATCATTAATCGAATGTCAAATACAAACATACCAAATACCTACGATGGTGAAGATAGGTTGATGTCAATTCTAAGCACAAAAACCCTGAATTCGACAGGTATAAGTACAGAAAAATGGTTATTGACTTTTACCATTCTTCGTGCATAAGTCATAGGTCACTCTTACTAAAAGTTTCCTGGACCAGGGTTTGAATCCTGGCAGGTCGGAATCTATTGTGTTTGAGTGTTTTTGCCTGTACCTCTAATCTTTATATATATATATATATATATATATATATATATATATATATATATATATATATATATATATATATATACATATATATATATATATATATATATATATATATATATATATATATATATATATATATATATATATATATATATATATATATATATATATATATATATATATATATATATATATATATATATATACACACTCAACCGTTTCTAGTCCAGTACAGGACAAAGATCTTAGACACAGCTTTCCAGTCCTATCGCTTTTTGAAGCTATGTCGCTATATATCAGTATTGCTTTTTAATTTTGCGAATTCAACGTTTTTCTTCCCACCCCTGCTTTTTTTGCAATCTCTAATAACCCGTACTGTTATTTGTAATGCCGATCTATTTTCTGTCCTTTTCATTTTATGTCCAGCTTACGTTCAATTCTTTCCTCCTTTTTTCTCGTTTGAATAACCTCCAATCGTGTATCAAGGTTGTTCTTGTCTCTTAGTGTTAATCCCGTTACTATTCGTTGAATTTTCAATAGCTTATATTCTAAGGATTCAATACGGCTCAGTTTCTAATGCATAATTTAATACTGATTGGACTCTTTGCTTGAATACTTTTCTTTTTGGAAAAAAATTACATTATATTTTTCATAATCAGAGATTGTTCACCAAAATATCTCCATCCTATGGTTATCCTTCTAATAACTTCGATCTTATTTATAAAGAAAGACTTACCGTCTGTCTTATGTATGCATGTTCCTTAACAATCCTTAAAGGTTGAACCACAACCCTTATGGACGGTCTCTGCATTTTCATTGGGTATTATCCTAGCGTCTCTCGTATCCAATATCAGTTCTACCTTTCTGTTTTCTCTATTCAAAACTTTCACCATCTTTGCAGTTCCTCTCATGTTTCACTAAAGAGAAATATGTCTTCTACAAATTTAAAGTCGTTAAGTTATTTCTCGCCAATGTTAGTTTCTAGTCACCCAATATGTATGTATATATATATATATATATATATATATATATATATATATATATATATATATATATATATGTATATATATATATATATATATATATATATATATTTATATATATATATATATATATATATATATATATATATATATACATATATATATATATAAACACACACACACACACACACACACATATATATATATATATATATATATATATATATATATATATATATATATATATATATATATATATATATATACACAAACACACACACACACATATATATGTATATATATATATATATATATATATATAAATATATATATATATATATATATATATATATATATATATATATATATATATATATATATATATATATATGTGTGTGTGTGTGTGTGTGTGTGTGGGTGTGTGTGTGTGTGTGGATGTGTGTGTGTACACTTGAATCTAAACTGTAATAGACGCTTATTAAAATTTGTCAATAAGTATCTAAAAATATATTACCTTAGCCTGTAGTTCATTTGTAATGTTAAATGCACAACATAGTTATATTAAGATGTTGAAACGTCTCGGGAGAAAAAATCTCTCATCTGTTATCTCTGATAAGGTTTCTGTGCTTACCGTATTGTACTATAGTTCTATGCGTGTCCTGCTAATGGTGTAATTTATTTAAGCTGTATATTTTAGTACAAATAAATCATTATGTTCATATTTTTATCAGCATAGACTACTGCTTTCCTGTATGTCAAAATAATCCATACTTTTTTATCTTCCCAAGGTATGGGTATCCCTTATAAATATCAATAAATTCAGAACAAAACATCTTAAACCCTCTGGACACGGACATTGCATCAGCGTGGGAGGAACTCCATGCTGACAGTACGACCGCTGGTGTTGCACTTAGGCTTGTTTATGCTGCATTTGAAATCACATAGGTCTATAATAACACACCCATCATTTTTCTAATGTTGCTGTAGTAAGTAATGAATAACATTTTGCAGAATAATGTAACCGAAGAAGCAAACCATCAACCCGTGAATGTATCCATTGGACAAGATAGTTGTTCCTTCACCTTTCTAAGGTTAAGATCCTGAATCATGCCTGCGACAAAATTACGATTCCAAGAAACTTCCCACCTCCCCCCCCCCCCTTAAGTTTCCCTCACCACTGTTCACACACACCCCACCAAAAAAAAAAAAAAAAAAAAAACTGATAAGCAAACCGAGTTTTAATCACATGACATAAGCAATTTTGTGCTAAAAATAAACGGTATATTTCAAGTGAAACTACATAATAAAAAACTCAATCAAATCTAAATTTAATCTGTTTTTAATCGTTGTCTTAGAAAGTTTTTTTTTTTTTTTTTTTTTTTTTTTTTTTTTTTTTTTTTTTGTCCACATGTCCCTCTCATACATTTCTACATTTAGTTGACGAAGAAAATTACGTAAACGAGATGCATAGAGTTAATGTATTAAAAACAAGAACCCAGTTGTCGTCACCGTTTTCACAATGACTATACTTCAAGTAAATCGCTCATACTTTAAACGCTTGGTACTCATATATTTGTTATACCTAATGTGGAAATTGAGAGCCAAAGAGGTATAAAGGCCTTGAGAGACAAAGCGAAGAACTCTTGGTCCTATTCAGTCATCTATAATTGTCTCACACTGATATATGGAAATTGGGTAAACAATCATAACATTGATATGAGTTAGTTGGGTGGGAGTTATAATATTGTTGTGGTGAAAATTTAAAGAGAAAATTTGCTGGGGTGGAAATTTAGTTGAGTGGAAATACCTGAAAGGAGATTTTTTTTTTTTTGCCGGGGGGGGGGGGGGGGAGAGTTTTTAGCTCCCGCCCTCCCCTTCATACTGAGAGATGGCTGGCGCACTTTTCGTTGCATGTAAACTGTTCACAGTTAAAACATGTGCAAACTGAAATGAGAGATTAGTTCAATGAAACACTATCATTTATAGATTACATTTCGCTAAATATCCTCGTCTTGCGTAGCACATTTTCATTGGAATGCGGTGCATAATATGTTCATTTAATTCTGATTCTGAATTAAATTAAAGATATTTCCAAATACTATGATGTGACGGGCCAAGAGTAGGTTGTGAGTCAAAAGCGAGATGATGCAACTGAGTAACTTTATCACAGACACATTGAGTATATTTACACACTAGGTCCCGGTAAGAAGGTCACAAAATACAAATATTCTATTTCTTGTCAAACCGGCATCCGGTTTTGTTAACAGGAAACAAGGAAGTATGCAGACAGGTTAATACAAGTTGCTGTCAGTGCGAGGGGAGAGGGAAGATACAAAGGATAATATACACAAAAAAGAAAAATGTCTAACATGTACGATCATGTGACACACAGGTGGTACATGGCTCCCCCTTCCCCCACCCATTATAAATGACATACTGTACATGTTAAACATGGCACCCTGATCTAGAGAGGCGAACTGTAGGCGGGTCATCTGGTAGGACATAAGCAGGTTTTAGATGAGAGGGGAGACCCAGTCTTCTTTGCCCCGAATGTTTAGTAGAAATGCTTTCAGATTGTGTCGGATCACAAGAAAAGGGCCCGTGTAAGGGGGCGTTAACGGTGGCTTGCTAGTGTCGTTGTGTATGAGAACGTGCGTTGCAGAGTGCAAGTCTGTCAGTATATGATGCTTTGCTGAGGGCTTGTAAGTTTGAGGGAATAGAGTAAATTCTCCCACGGGGTTACGTATGTGCTGGAGATTGTCGCCATTTTTCTTCTGCTGAGACGTCCAGGCCGTCGTTAGGAGTGGTACTTAGTCCCAGGAAGACCCAGGGAATATGAGTAAACCAGTTGGAGTCCTTACAGCAGGACATCCATTGGCAGCGGGTCGTAAGCAATAGTTTGATGTAGGGTGATGCCCAGAAGATTGGCTAGTGATGTCCACAATTGAGAGGTGAAAGAGTTACTCCTATCAGAAGTAATATGCTCAGGGTTACCAAATCTTGCTACCCATCCTTAGAGTAAGTCAGATGTGCATGAGGTGGACGTTGCAGTTTTCATGTGAATGGCTTCAAGATAATGAGTGGAATGGTCGATGACGGTAAACAGGTAGCGATATCCTTGTGATGTGGGTAAGGATATCTCCAAATACTAGGATGTGACGAGCTAAGAGTAGGTTGTAAGTCAAAGACGAGATGAATGCAACTGATTAACCTTATTACAGACGCATCGAGTATGTATACACACTAGCTACCGGTAAGAAGGTCACAAAATTCAAAAATACTATTTCTTGTCAAACCAGCAACCAGTTCTGTTAATATT
Source organism: Palaemon carinicauda (assembly GCF_036898095.1). Lineage (NCBI taxonomy): Eukaryota > Metazoa > Arthropoda > Malacostraca > Decapoda > Palaemonidae > Palaemon > Palaemon carinicauda. Next base: position 55,187,692 of record NC_090747.1, on the reverse strand, counting down.
TAATATGGAAGTAGGCAGAGAGGTTAATAAAAGTTGCTATCAATGCGAGGAGAGAGCGAAGATACAAAGTATAATGTATACAAAAATGAGTAACGTCGTTACCATGTACGATCGTGTGATACAAGGGTGGTACATGGCTCCTGCCCTATAAATGACATATTATACATGTTAAACAGGGCACACTGATCTAGAGAGGTGAACTGTAGACGGGTCATCTGGAGGAGATAAGCGGGTTTTAGATGATCAAGGTAGAGCCAGTCTTCTTTGCCCCGAATGTTTAGAAGGAAGGCTTTCGGATTGTGCTTGATCACAAGGAAAGGGCCCGTGTAAGGGGCCGTTAGCAGTGGCTTGCTAGCAATGTTGCGTAGGAAGACGTGCTATGCAGAGTGCAAGTCTGTCGGTATGTAATGCTTTGCTGGAGGCTTTGAGGTCTGAGGGAATGAAGTAAATTCTTCCACGACGCTACGTATACGCTGGAGATCATCGGGGGAGGTTGCAGAAGGAAAAAATTCGGCAGGGACGTACAACGTCACCATACACCATTTAAGATGCCGAGACGTCCAGGGCATCGTTAAGTGTGGTCCTTAGTCTCAGGAGGACACAGGGAAGCTTAGTAAACCAGTTGAAGTCCATGGAGCAGAATATCAGAGCTACTTTGAGAGTGCGATGAAAACGTTTAACCATTCCATTGGCAGCAGGGTTGTAGGCAGTTGTCTGATGTAGGGTGATGCCCAGAAGATTGGCTAATGATGTCCACAATGGAGAGGTGAAAGGGTTTACTCCTGTCAAAAGTAATATGCTCACGGATACCAAATCTTGCTATCCATCATAAGAGTAAGGCAGATGTGCATGAGGCATACGTTGCAGTTTCCGTGGGAATGGCTTCAGGCCAACGAGTGGAGCGGTCGATGACGGTAAACAGGTAATGATGTCCTTGCGATGTGGGTAGGGGGCCTACGACGTCAACGTGAATGTGGGTGAAACGACGCTGAGATTGAGGAAAGGTGCCCTCTCCTGAATCCATGTGTCGATGTACTTTTAGAGTTTGGCAATAAGTACAGGCATGGACCAAATCCTTAGAATCCTTAATAATGCTGTGCCAAATGAACTTCGTCTTCAGCAACTGTACAGAAGAACGGTGGGAGGGATGTGAAAGGCCGTGAATGATATGAAGCCCTTGTCGGTGTATGGGAACAGGAATCAACGGTCGCAGTCTACCAGTACTGAAATCACAGAGGAGGGTGGTGTTGGAGTCGTTGAGGGGGACGTCTTCCCAACTGAGGGATGTGCAGGGTGTCCTACATGATTGATACTCTATATCTTGTAGTTGGGGTTCAGGCAAAGCATTTTAATCCATTCCCAGTTGAATGGCGGCCAACGTGTTTCTTGACAGGGCATCGGCAATGGGATTCATTTTCCCTGTGACGTGTTGAAGGGTGCAATTTTAATCATCCATGGCGGAGAGATGTTGGCATTGACGGGCAGACCAGGTGTCAGACTATCGAGTGAATGCATGTACCAGAGGCATGTGGTCTGTGCGACTGACGATGGGCGTACCTTCCAAGAAATGGCGAAAGTGATGGACAACCAAGTGCACCGCCAGCAATTCGCGATCGAAGGTAGAATAACCTGATTCTGCCTTGGACAGTTTTCTGCTGAAGAAGGCCATTGGGCGTGATGAGCCGCAGGCCACCTGTTCGAGTACTGCGCTAATTGCAACGTCGCTGGCATCGGTGGAGAGAAGGAGAGGGGCCTGTGGAACGGGAAAAGTGAGAGCAGCAACGGTTGATAGGGCCTCCTTTGCGTTGTAGAAGGCCGCTTCTTTATGGAGGCGTAGAGGTGAGTGTGAGCGTCGGCACTGACTGGCAGAAAATGGTGATAATAGTTGATCATGCCCAAGAATTCATGCAGTACTTTGACTCTGGAGGACGGGGGCAACTTCTGAGCGGCTGCTACCTTCTTAAGGAGGGGATGGACTACTTCTGTAGTGATGCGGTGCCGTAAGAACGACACTTCGTTGGCGCCAAAGCTAAACTTGGCGTACTGGATTACAAGGCCGTTTTGTTGTAGGCGGTTGAGCACGATGGGCAGGTGACAGAGGTGTTCCTCTTTTGAGGAAGAGAACACAATTGTGTCATCCAAATAACATATACAGAAGGGGAGGTCCCCTAGGAGGTCGTCCATGACACGTAGAGAATTGGCCCCAGCATTATGAAGGCCAAAAACAGGAGTAATAGAAGATGTATGTACCAAAGGGAATGGTAATGGTGGTCTTGAGGATATCTTCTGGGTTCATAGACACCTGATAATACCCCTTCAGGAGGTTGAGCATGGAGAAAACCTTCGCTTTGTGCATGTAGGTCATGTCGAAGGTGGTAGGGAGGGGTATAGTGATCTGGTTCTGTTTGCATGTTTAAGCGCCTGTAATCCCCACACGGATGGAGGGAGCTGTCTTTCTTCAGGACGATGTGTAAGGGTGACGACCATTGGCTAGAGGCCTTTTAGCATAGCCCCATTTCTTCCATTTCGGCGAACATCTGTTTGGTGGCTGCCAATCGATCTGGTCCCAGAGGTCTGAATTTGGCGATAACTGGGGTCCCGTCATCTTGATATGGTGATAAATATCGATTTGGGCTGGAGCCATGGGCGTTTGGCTAAGTTCTTTACGGAAAACTTCCGGGTAGTACGTGGGCATTGGCCTCTGTGGGTGCTCTGATGTGGTTAGTTAGGTTGGAGGGAGCGAATTGACGAGGTGTCGACTAGTACGAGTGTGCGTTGACCAACCGTTGATAGGCAACATCGACCAGAAGGTGGAGATGAGAAACGACATCCGCACCGAGGATTGGCAATGTGACATCAGCAACCAGAAACTTCCAATTAAATTTGCCATTTTCAATCAATAATATTAGGTTCTCGTAACTGTAGGTGTGTATCGCAGATCCATTAGCAGCTACCAGGCGGACGTCGGCAGACTTAGACAGACTACATGTTAAAAGAAAAGATTAGATACATGGGAAGCCACCACCACGACCGATGGCCTACTTACACTTTTTTTGGCCACTGACAATCCATGGCACATTTATTCGTGGCAGCCCCGAATCTGGTTTGGTAGTAGCAAAACTGTGGCCAATGGTTGGCAATGAATGGCTGTAGCAGTCGTTGGTTGGGGCGTGAGCGAGTGGTGGGTGATAGGTGGCTTTGTCGCCGCTCCGGCATTTCACGGGGTAGGCGTGTGTGTCCTACGACATTCACGTCAGCTTCGGTTGTCGTTGAATACGTGTCCTCTTCGTCAGGAGTGGAGGCATTGATGGAGGTCCAGAAGGTCCTGAAGTGGCTGCCCGTAAGGTTGTCGGCCCTGGTCATCTATATCAGGTATGGCAGCGCGTACAGGTTGAGAGAGCTGAAAATGCTTTTCTATACGGGCGGCTGGCAACAGTGAGTACTGCTTCAGAAGGTATGTTTTGAGGACAGCATACGCTATTGGGGTGTCTCCTGGTTCACAAAGCCAGTTTTAGATCTCCAGGAAGGTATCCTCGGGTATCGCCCCGAGAACATAATCTGCTTTGGTGGTTGAGCGAGTCACGCCCTTGATGTGGAACTGGACTTATGAGCGCTGAAACCAAGTAAACGCCTTTCCGCTGGCGAACTACGAAAGTTTGAATGGGGCGGGGCGAACTTCCTTGGAGTCTGCCATAGTAACAGTGAGGCGGGGAAGGCGGGAGGAGCGAGTCGACCTCTGGGATCACAAATGTGACGGGCCAGGAGTAGGCTGAGAGTAAAGGCGATGTGAATGCAACTGAATAGCTTTATTACGACACATCGAGTATATATATACACTAGGTTCCGGTAAGAAGGTCAAACCAGTAACCGGCTCTGTTAACAGTTAACAATGAAGTAGGCAGACAGGTTAACAGAAGTTGCTGTCAGTGCGAGGTGAGAGCAAAGATACAAAGGATAATATATATATATATATATATATATATATATATATATATATATATATATATATACAAAAAAGAGAATGTCGTTACTATGTACGATCGTGTGACACAAGGGGGGTGGGGGTGGGGGGTGAAATGATGTTAGTTCTATGCAACTAACCAATCCTGATATACTTCTTAAGTGTACAGTACATAAAACAAAGCTACGGCACCGAAATTTTTCCACCACGTACAGTGTTTGTTACTCTGCTCAAAATCCAAAACATTTTGTGACCAACCTCACTCCAGTATCCTACTATTTTATATCAATAAAACCTAATTTTTATTTTAATTATGATACATAGTTATGCATGCTGATATGCTTTAGATTACCATATACTAGAATGAAGACTGAATTTTATGAGTCCTCGTATCATCAACATGAAAATGTTAGGTAGACCTTTGCGGGCGATGAGTGAAATGGTAAGCAACGAGGGAGAAAAGCAGGAACAACCATTGAACAATATCGTACCCGCACCACTGGATCATACATTGTTACGTTTCCAGGTCCGAGTTTATTTCACATCATGAAAATTGTCAGTGTTATACTTTCAGTTTTCATTTTGTACAAATAAAGATATTTCATTGCCTACATTAGAAAGTGTTTCATCATTATTGTTTGTCTAATGCGTTTAAGGAGGAGGCATTTTCATACCCAGATAATATTTTACACGGAATTTTACAATTATTCCGTCAATTGCACTCATTTTACTCCAAGTTCTTAATCCTGAAATAGTATAGAGTAAGAAAATACTGAAATTTCTACTAAAATACTATCTTCAATATATATCATGGTTTTATTATTCCACCTTTTACTGAAGAGACCATTTCATTCAGAGGATATTGACGACATCCAGGTTTTATATTCACGCTGAAGTATCCATGGCTCATTTCTATTCTCTCTAATAAGCTTGAAAACCCACTTAAAATGTCACACATCTTCAAAAAATGTGACTAATGAAAACTTAGTTTTAATACTACAGAAACATGCATTAGTTTGTGGTTAAAACAAGATTAAAGGACGCATGTTAAAGGATTAGTCAGCACAAAGGAGTGATTAGATGTGGATGAAAATTTCTCTTTATAAACGATTATTCCAAAGTAAATTCTTCATATATATATATATATATATATATATATATATATATATATATATATATATATATATATATATATATATATTGGGGGGGGGTTCATGTAACAATTTTTGTAGGGGGGGGGTT
>NC_090747.1:55164989-55167489 GCF_036898095.1 Palaemon carinicauda | reverse complement strand
ACTATTTAACTGGGGCAGGGCAGGATACCTTCTGGGGTTGATATGTGACCTGAAAATTCGACCTGTTCACAGTAATATTTGCAATTTGACAAATTTATTTTCATAACATTACGTCGCGATGCTTCTAAAACTTTACGAATATTATTATTATGTTCCTTGTCTGTTTTCCCTGTAGTTAGGATATCGTCTGAATAAACAAGAACATTATGGCCAATTAAGGGAGACAAAACCGCCATCATTTTTAACACCGAAAGGAAGAAAATTAAACTGAAATAGTTGATCATTAGCCATAAATGCCGTTTTACATTTACTGTCTTCCTGAATGGGTATTTGATAGTATACAAATTCTAAATCAACAGTTGTAAAATATTTACTATCCTGTACTTTCACAAGTAATTCTTCGATCGAGGGCAATGGAAATGCATTATCCTAAGACACTGCATTCAAATTCCTATAATCAACACACAATCTTACTGAGCCATCCTTTTTCCTAACTGCTACAGTTGAAGAAGCCCAGGGGGATTCACTCTCCCTGAATATCCCTTGTTCCTTCAACTTAATAATTTCCCTTTTTATTTCTCTCTGGAAATGAATGGGTACCTTATTAGGCCTTGACCTGATCGGCTCCGCCTGCCTAGTTTCAATGTTAAAGGGAAATCGATCAATCCTCTGGGGTGGCTCATTTCCAATTGCAATTACATCGGAATAAATATAGACAATGTCACTAACTACCGGTTGATATTCTGATGGACATAGTTTTCGTGCTTGCATAATCAAATTCTGAGTGCGTTCGTTTGTGGGGGCAGGAGTTGCGGCTCCCAACATCCCAATATTAGCAATTTCACATAACTCTAATACACACACACAGAATCACTTCCTAAAACAACTCTTTTATTTGACAAATTAAGTATCGTTATATCAGCTGTCTTCCCATTATTTCCGTCAAGCCCACTTAAATCCTATGGGCCCAGTTTTCATGGAGTTTAACAACGAGCTTAGTTCCTTCAGGAAGATGGCGACACGGGGTCACTGATATGCTCGTAAGTGTCTGGGGAGACAACGATTCTCCTCTCTCAGGCACAGCTGTTACCTTACTTATATGTCTCTCCAATCCGGCAAACGCACTTACTCCCTCATGACTTTCTATCGGCAAAATGTACCCTCCTGCTTTTACTGTTATTGTATCTTTTCCCCCAAAAAATACATATTTTATTATTAGAGATAAAATCAGTTCCTAAAATAGCCTTGAGTTCAAGAATTCCCAAGGTGGGCAGGACAAAATAATCATGATTGAACTTCACAGATCCCACCTTAAATTTGACGATTGTTGCATGGCTTATGCGTAGTTTATTTCCTCCTGGCGTGTCGAGGACGATGGATCTCGCTGACTGTAGTGGGTTTGAGGAGAATCTTTTTTTCAGTCAGTGAAACGCTGGCTCCTGTGTCGAACAGCGCTTTAATGTATTTATCTGGTAGGTCAATCCTAACTGCTAACATTCCTAGGCGGCCATTACGAGATATGGGGCACGGGCCAATGGCCTCAGCTGCAATGCCGCTGCTCCCTAGTGCTGTGGAGGGAGGGGAGGGGAGGGGTTGAGTTAGGGGATACCGATGGAGGCCCCAGTGCCTGCCTTGTCACGTCCGACGTCACTGGTTCTTCGGCCACTGCTTGTGATGTTATGCGGTGGGGTCGGGGGCATCGTACTCACTCATCTTCCCCTTCCTCGGTTTCCTTTTCCTCGGATGTTGGGCGGGCGGGGGCGGTGGGTTGGGGTGGGGGGGAGGGGGGGGGGGGCGTTGTGCGTGTGCCATAGCCCCCCCCCCCCCCCACTATGGCCATTTTTTGCTGAGCACTCACGAAATAGATGACCATAGGCCTGGCAAGTGCAACAGCGGGGAGATCCTTGGGTGGGAAACTCCATTCGTTGGTGCCCTTCTCCCACACGCTGCCAACATCTAATTTGCTAACTGCGTTCTCCCCAAACAGCCCCGCTTTGGGGGTCGATAAGTGCCACTTATTGTTGCCAACTTCTCGGAATCAGGCCAGTTATTCCCAGTCAATTTTTCTTCTGGCAACCTGTCTAAGATGTTTTGTTTCGCACTCACTACGTGTACTAATGAGCGACTGTCATTGAATAAATAACCACATAAATAAGGGGTAACTAATCTGCTAATATGTTTACGGGCAATTGCTTTTTTATCCCCTTATGGGAGATTGGCACTCTGGGTAGCAAACGAATCGCAATCACAAAAAATAGGAGTTGCAATAACAAGAACTGATTTATCTTCCAGTATTTTTGGTTTTGAATTTTCTTTTGTCTCCCTTTCTCGCATCAGGCAAGGCATACTTCTCAATTAAACGTAGTTTTATTTCAGTATAACTTCTTATAGTTTTCAAAGCTGTATGTATAGCGCATTCTTGCAGACACCTGGTGTACACTTTAGACAGTTTTACTACAATAAAATCTCCTCCATCTATTATCAAATCAATTGTTAAGCC
>NC_090747.1:55134989-55159989 GCF_036898095.1 Palaemon carinicauda | reverse complement strand
GCTTAGCAATTAATGATACTAATACTAATAATAATAATAATAATAAAAATAATAATAATAATAATAATGATGATAGACCCTTTTACCTATAAAACTATTGTTTCTCTCTCTCTCCCTCTCTCTCTCTCTCTCTCTCTCTCTCTCTCTCTCTCTCTCTCTCTCTCTCTCTCTCTCTCTCTCTCTACTTGATGACAAAAAGGGTATTTTATCGTAAACAGTTGCTTGAGTATGTTTTGTTTTGACATTTAATATTTAAAAGAAAAAAGCTAGCTAAAAAGTCTCTCATGTACTTAACAAATTTGAATTCTGCGTCACAAATGCTCTTTCTATCGAAGGAAAATATAATTTCACCAGATATTGTGTTTCAATGAAATCAGTTTATTGTGTCATATTTCTGAGCTGTGATAGAGCTTTATGTTTTGTGTGCTTATAAATAGTATCAAAATAATATATAACACAGTATACAAATCTATTTCTAAAGATTTGATCAGATTAGCGGATAACACTTCAAATAAGAATTGTTATAACTATAGAAAATATATAACTTTATCTATCTTTCCAACATTATTTACTCCCTTCTTAACCAACATGTTAAAAAAAAATATGTAACAGATTAATTTTCCAAGAATACACAATATATGGTAAGATAGTGATGTTATCATTCGATAGAAAATCAAATCTATGAATTTTTTCTTTGAAATATGAAACATTATAACAAACCATAATTAAGCAGCTCTATACGCAAACAGGCCCCATTTACTGAAAAATTCCCAGAAAACAAAAATATTAAATATATATATATATATATATATATATATATATATATATATATATATATATATATATATATATATATATATATATATATATATTATGTATATATGTAAAGTTATTGAAAAACCTAATATATATGTATATATATATTTATATATATATATATATATATATATATATATATATATATATATATATATATTTATATATATATAAATATATACATAAATATATATATATATATATATATATATATATATATATATATATATATACTTTATATATATATACACACACACATATATATATATATATATATATATATATATATATATATATATATATATATATATATATATTTATATATATAAATATATAAACATATATATATATATATATATATATATATATATATATATATATATATATATATATATATATATATATATATATATATATATATATATATATATATATATGAATATATATATATATATATATATATATATATATATATATATATATATATATGTATATTTATGTATATATATTTATACACACACATATATATATATATATATATATATATATATTATATATATATATATATGATGAATTTTTAATATTTAAATGTTTTTTTCATATTTCAAATAAGCCATATATATCAATATATTAATTTCTGTATTCTTTTACCGACCTCGAAGTCAGGGTCTCGAGGCGAAATCATTCAAAGATTAATAGCATCTGACCGACCGGGAATCGTACCCTGGTCTGGATCTTAATAAAAATGATACTTTCCTTCCTCTAAATGGATTGTTCGTGGTGCAGAGTTTAATAATTTTCAGTTTATGCTTTATATCAAGTTTGATAAATAAACCAATTCTATGACTAGTACTATAAAATTTTTGTACATTACATGCAAGATTTAAATATAAAAGAAAACCCACTCTCATTTAACTCTATATAATATTGCTAAGTTTCTCTAATCACAATTGATTTTTTATTTAGTTCTTCCAATAATAAAGCAAGAAGTTTAATTTTATTTTAGTTTGCTTTTTACATGCTATATTTTAATTACATTACTAGAAAAAAAATAAAGACATGTTTTAAATGGCTAACTATAAGCAGCTTAGGCTAATTTATTAAATATCCTTCACAATATGTATATATATATATATATATATATCTATATACATATAAATCTATATATATATATATATATATATATATATATATATATATATATATATAAATATAGATATATTATATATACATGTATATAAACATATATATATATATATATATATATATATATATATACATGTATAAAATATATATATATATATATATATATATATATATATATATATATATATATATATATATTTATATATATATATATATATATATATATATATATATATATATATATATGTATATATATATAATATATATATATATATATAATTATTATATATATATATATATATATATATATATATATATATATATATATATTTATATTATATATATATATATATATATATATATATATATGTATATATATATATATATATATATATATATATATATATATATATATATATATATATATATATATATTTACATACTCTCACTAATTAAATCTTTCGCACACTAAATTCGAATCTCACCTAGTCCTCTGTAGACTTCCTAAACTCTGAAGTAAAACTGCCCATTTATTCTTTACTTGGAGGTGATTAACCTCTACTTATAGGTTACTGAAACCTTCTCCTGTTTATACAAGCTCAAAAACATCTTATATATGGAAAAAAAAAGAGAAATGAAAAAAAAAATAACAAATAAGTGAATAATAGATCATATCACAGACGAAACTTTTGAACTCTCTCTCTCTCTCTCTCTCTCTCTCTCTCTCTCTCTCTCTCTCTCTCTCTCTCTCTCTCTCTCTCTCTCTCTCTCTCCATATATATATATATATATATATATATATATATATATATATATATATATATATGTGTGTGTGTGTGTGTGTATATATACACACGTATATATATATATATATATATATATATATATATATAGTTTTATATATAGGCATATATATATATATATATATATATATATATATATGTGTGTGTGTGTGTGTGTGTGTATACACACACACACACACACACACACATATATATATATATATATATATATATATATATATATATATATATATATATATATATATATATATGTGTATATATATGTTTAGTTTTATATGTAGGCATATATATATATATATATATATATATATATATATATATGTATGTATATATACACACATATATATATATATATGTATATGTATATATATGTATATTGTTATATACAGGCATATATATATATATATATATATATATATATACATATATATATATATATATATATATATATATATATATATATATATATATATATATATATATATGTATATATATACTATCTAATTAGGTAGTAGTAGAAGATAATTTAAGGGGAAATTCTAATTACCCATTGATATATCCCAACAACTATGGATTTCATGCTCACATAAACCATTCTGGTACCAATTCCGTGTCCGTCTTAATCAAATATCCCTGGTGTATTTTCTACCCATCAACTGACTATTGTTTTGTCTTTTTATAGTATCAATGGTCATATACTGTATATCGTCAACGATCTCTTTTCCATGCCGAGAAAATATTTAAAATTTCGAAGAATTCTTCATTATGAACATAATTTTTTTGAAACCCGAAAGGCCATGTTTAATATTGTGAATGTAGCGATATATTCCATTAAATATTTTATTTTATCTATCAATTCGCGTGACTTTGGGTGTAATACACGTGAATATGGGTATAAATTTAGCACAACTCTTTTAATTTTTAATTCATATTCAAATAAGTATTTGTTGGAAGGAATTCTCTTAACTTCAGGTTCTAAGAATTATGAGCCATAATTATGATATATTACTAAGTATTAGTGTTACTGTTCTCTATCAAGGGGTTTTGAGTCCTAAAAATTCATGTCTTTATCAATTATTTTTTGGTAATTCAATATTTATCAATAGGTTTTTTATATAGAAAGCTAGGTTTTGAGTTCGGGCTAGTTTTACATTTATTGAATGATTTTTCTTTTTTCAAACAAAATAATTCACCTCTACTTTATTCTTCAACCCAACACGTTACCAAACTAAACTAATCTTAAAGTATTGAAAGCGCTGATAAAACGTCTCACTTCCTCTTTGGATCGATATAAGCCGAGTAGATTGTTACTATAAGGAATTTGTCAACGAAACAGAGCCAAGAAACTTTAATCCAAAACTATAAAGAAATTTAATGTTATTTTTTTTTTCTTTTTACTGTGATTCCTTCGAAGCAAATTAGATTAAATTATTGCAAATTAGAAACAGTTCTCCCTAAAACTATCACGGTAAAGAGAATTCATAGAAGCTTACCAAATATTATACTTTCCAGAGCGTTTAAATCGGCTTTGGTGCTTACACGAGATCGTACACCACACTCTATTGGGTGACTGATGCTCTTTTTATTTTTATTTTTTATATTCATCTGCAATCAAAATGACTTGTATAATTCATTCTATTTTGAAATTAGAATATCTTCTCCCCTACCGTTATCACTTTATAAAGGAGTCAGTTGCCTCATGGGCCCTCCCCAATGCCTTCTATTAAAGTCTTCAAACAACCTCTTCTCTCCATATCATCCATCAGCTTATCTTGCCATCCTATTCTTTGTCTCCCTCTTCATCTTCTCGCCCTAATAGGTACCTACCAAATCCTCTTCACTCCCTCCCCACCATTTATCCGCAACACATGCCCCTATCCTCTCAGTCGTGTCACTCTCATAATCTTTGTAATCTTTAAAACAGCTTCCATTTTTCTTGTTTCATCATTTTTCAATCTGTTCAGAAGTGATGTTCTCAGAATCCATCTCAGCTTTCTTACCTCTGTTCTCAAAATCCTTGCTTCCTCTTTTCGACTTAAAGCTTAAGTTTCTGATATATATGAAAATACTGGTTTTATAACTGTGCTATAGACCCTGGCTTTTACCTTGATTAACATTTTGTAATCACATACCAGTCCTACTACCTCCTTGTACTTTCCCAATACTGCTTTTATCATGTTCTGAACTTCAGCCTCACATCTCCTTCATGATTTTAAGTATGTAAACAGTTCTACCTATTTTATAAATATTCCTCTACTTCCCTGTATGGCTATTCTGTCCTTATCTTCCTTACTACTCAACATAGTTTCAGTTTTATCCACATTTACCCTCCAGCAACACGTTTCCAAAGTCTCTTGCCTCTCTACCATCCTTCCCTGTAACTCTTCCACCTTTTCAGTAGTAATCACACAAATCATCTGCATATAGCAACTCCCAAAACTTTTCATTTCTGATCCCTTCACTCAACACATCCAAGACCAACACAAATAAAAACGGGCTTAATGCTGACCCCTGGTGTAATCCAACATTAACTTTAAAGAATTGTGGGTCTTTTTTTTTTTCTTTTGTAAATTACCTCTACCATTTTAACCACATTTTCCAGGACTTTGATCTTCCTCAAGCACGAAAAAAACCAATGCTCTTGGTATTCTGTCAAAAGCCTTCTCTAAATCTGCATAAGCACAGATGAACTTCTGGTTTCCTTCTAGTCTCTTTTTTTTTTTCTGTAACTGCCTTACTATAAATTTGGCATCCACAGACCCTCTCCCCATCATGAATCCATACAGCCGTTTCTCAATCTTTACAATCTCTCTTCACATCTCATCTAGTACCAGCTCTAAAACTTTCCAACCAAGCTCTTATAGTTTAACTTCCTGTAATTACTGCATTTCATGACGCCACCTTTCTGTTCAAATATAGATACCATTAGACTCTAATCCCAGTATTTTGGAATTATTTTCTCATCCCATATTACTCTCAATAAATCTATTATCCTTTCGTCCCTTCTGTAGCCAGTATCTTCACCATTTCAATATGAAACTCAAATGTGCCTGGAGCTATACCATTATTCAATTTACTTAGTACCTGCTACATCTAGGTAGTTCCCATTCATTATCTCTCATTCTCGTTATATATCGTGTCATGCCCATATCCATTCCATATTTTTTTTTCTTAGTATGTAGATGTATGCATATTGCTATTTTCCTGTCTCTTAGTGTTATTGCCATCAGTAATCTTTTTATTGTTCTTTGAGTTGTAACTACCTTATGTTCTACGGCTTTAATAAAGCATTAAGTGACTGATGCATAAGCTAATACTGATACGCTTAAACTGATTAAACATCTCTGTTTTTTTATAGAAAGTGACATTTTAGTTTTCATTTATTTTTTTCTTCTAATAAAAGCTCTCCATGTCATGCTTATCCTTTCCATGAATTTTGGTCTCATATCCCAAGGAAACTTTTATTGTCTCTATCAAGTACGATTAATAGTAATAAATCTCAAGAGGTTTTTCCATATCCTTTATTTGTTGTCTCTGTATTTCCATTGAGCACAACCTTAGTTTTACTCATATTAATTTTCATTCCCAAATTTCTGTGTATTCTACTCAAATCTATTTTATTGCAATTCTTCCCCTTATTCACTAATCACAACCATGTCCCCAGCAAAATCATATGCTGATAAGGTATTCCCGTTTAATATGAATTCCTATATCTTCCCATTCTGAAATCTTACAAACTTCTAGGTATGATGTGAATAATTCCGTAGAAATAGGTTCTCCCTTTCTATCTCCTTTATTTATTGCATTCTTCTCGTTATATTTATGTTTTAGGATTGTTGTACGTGCCTTATTGAAATCTTCAATCCTTTTATAATAAGTTCAATCTCTTCTTTTTCTCTGAAGGACATTCCTTACTAATAAAGGTTTGACAGAATTATAATCTTTTTTTATAATTCTTTATTAGCTTCTTGAATACCTGTTTTCAATGCTTGGCTGCTCTCTTGATGCTGTAAAGACTACCAGTCTTAAAATTCAGCTCAATATTATAGTTATAGATATCTTATCACTTATTGAGTAAACTAATTAGGCGGTAATTTTTCAAGGGTTTTATATATATATATATATATATATATATATATATATATATATATATATATATATATATATATATATATATATATAAATATATATATATATATATATATATATATATATATATATATATATATATATATATATATATATTTATATATATATATATATATATATATATATATATATATATATATATATATATATAGTGTATATATACACACGCACACACACACACACACACACACACACATATATATATATATATATATATATATATATATATATATATATATATATATATATATATATATATATATATATACATATATATATATATATGTATATATATATATATATATGTATATATATATATATATATATATACATATATATAATCTTTTTTTATAATTCTTTATTAGCTTCTTGAATACCTGTTTTCAATGCTTGGCTGCTCTCTTGATGCTGTAAAGACTACCAGTCTTAAAATTCAGCTCAATATTATAGTTATAGATATCTTATCACTTATTGAGTAAACTAATTAGGCGGTAATTTTTCAAGGGTTTTATATATATATATATATATATATATATATATATATATATATATATATATATATATATATATATATATATATATATATATATATATATATATATATATATATATATATATATAAGTGTATATATACACACGCACACACACACACACACACACATATATATATATATATATATATATATATATATATATATATATATATATACATATATATATATATATATATATATATATATATATGCATATATATATATATGTATATATATATATATATATATATATATATATAAATATATATATATATATATATATATATATATATATATATATATATATATATATATATATATGTATATATATATATATATATATATATATATATGTATATATATATATATGTATATATATATATATATATATATATATATATATATATATATATATATATATATATATATATATATATATATATATATATATTATATATATATATATGCTACTCTGAACAGATATTTAAAATTTGATATTCGTATATAAACCTGTTTATAACTCTTGTACTTGCAAATTCTCTGGAAATGTTCCATTCCACACTGTTTATGTTAATTACAAGTTTATGGAAACCCATTCTCCTCAACAGAACTAAACGAAACTGAAGTCTGGCTCTGCAGCTGTATTATGTCATGTTGATATAAAAGCCGTTCCGCCTGGATTTCAGGGAGAGCCAAAAACTTTTCTTATTCAAATTTCGGTAAAGAATTGCACTGATAAGAACGGAAATGCTCACATCCACATAGCTTCGGTTTCAGTATATTTGCATGTGCTTACAGAGTATGATATACAGAAACCTTCAAAGACTTTCGCTTCAGAGCTTTCAGAAAAATCCGTGTGTCTATTATTCTGTTTTTCTGTTTGTATGTTTATTGTTCACGAGCTACTTCTTGTTCAAAATTTCACCCATAGACTATAGAAACTTTCGAGGATTAATTGTTATGTTGAGTCTTGAAATTTACTCAATTTAAAAAGCCAGAGATCAATGGTAAAGGTCAAGGTCCGAAAAAGGTCGAATGGATTAACCCTAACCTTAACCCCAAAATCGCATACGGCTTTCAAACATACACTCTACATACGACTACGGTCTAAATTGATTCTAGGAAAGGGAAGCTGGATTCGAGAAACAAGCAGCCTTGACGGAGGTCAGCACTTTCAGAGTACTTTTCTAGTTACATCTGCATTATACATTTTTTTTCTTTTTTTACCTAATGGTTGATTTCAGCAAAATGAATACCTTTATGTTTCCACTTGTGCATATCATTGAATAAGAATAAAATATTATAATACATATTGGATCGTTTCCCTTTTATATTTACAATAATCTATTGCGATTTTTGAGCTCTTATTGAAGTATTAACTGACCCCCTATGTTCATATAAGATTATCTTCTTGAATGTCACCTAAATCTTAAAATGCAAACAAGACTAGGGCTAAGCTGTCCCATAAGAATGACTTCATTACGCCGCTCGAATTGGCATATCTTCCAAGAAAAACACTTACTGAATAGTCGCCCTTTTTCTCAAACATCCCACTAGTATTTCAATCAAATATCTAACCTTTTAGGAAGCCAAATTTTCATCTTTATTTTAACTAAATAAAGCCACCCACTGGTACTTTAAATTTAATCCCGTCCCTTTCTAGGCCAAAATCCTCCGGCACGTTTTACCTCCTGTGATTTTACCTGACCCTTGACCATGGAAGGTTATCAATAACCCATGCAGTCTTCTCAAGCAAAGCATCAAATCAATCTGCCTCGATGCTTTTTCCTTTGTAAAGGGGTTAACATTGCCATGACATCTTCGCTTCCTTCCCTTAAAGCTAAATATCCTGACCATTATTTTAAACTGTTAAGACTTTACAGAATATTTGGCTTTTAAGAATAAGATTATAAACTTCAATTAACACAGAACTGATGCAATGAATTCTCTTAATCTCAAACATCAAATTTCCCATATCAAGGAAGAGTAGGCAACATAAGGCCAACGTTTTTCACTACTAAAGAAAATAACGGTAGGAATATGAAACTTATCCTTTTTTCATTTTCATAGAATATACTTTTTTCCCCTATTCAGATGCTTTCTTTAGTGCGTTTTATTAGTTCTCCATCTCCCATATAAAATTTTTATTACTATGAAAGGAATAGACTCTCATCATGATCTTTTTATTACTTGATTCCGGATTCAGGTTTCACATTTGAAATATAAAGAAATCATATTCTCCACCCTAGTCATATCATTACCCGAATTCATCACAATTTGTGAACCTCTCTTCTCTTTCATTATGCCTCACCATTATTTTCCCCAGAGATAATGTAATTTTTTTTTTT
Organism: Palaemon carinicauda; assembly: GCF_036898095.1. Lineage (NCBI taxonomy): Eukaryota > Metazoa > Arthropoda > Malacostraca > Decapoda > Palaemonidae > Palaemon > Palaemon carinicauda. The sequence goes on along the minus strand of NC_090747.1, from coordinate 55,150,194 downwards.
AATTATTGGTTTCAAATATAGTCTTGTTGTTATGAAATATGAACTTTTTTATTGTGCTAATTGGTCTAATCATCGATAATTAATTTTGCTCTACCATGTATAAATTTTATATTAAAAGGAATATTGATCGTTTAAACTAATTAAAAGTAGTAAATCATTTAATGGTTAATTTTTTTCACATAATTAGATTAGCCAGAGCACCTGCAACCTGTTGAGATACTACCACTTGAGTGTTATTGGCTTTTTTGACTGACCCAGCAGTGCTAAATTGGATCCTTCTCTCTGGTTACGGCCCATTTTCCCGTTATATACGAATATACCTATTACTCTGTCCTAAACTTTACATAATTTCCTCTGTCCTCGTACACCTAACAGCACTGAGATTACCAAACAATTTTTCTTCACTCATGGGAATAACTACTGCATTGTGATTGTTCAGTAGCTACATTTCTCAGTGGTTCTTAACCTGGGGGTCGTGACCCCCTGGGGGTCGTTTGGGATTTCTTAAGGGGTCACAAAGGGTTCTGTAGAATAATTTATTTTTCATATACATTATATACGTATTTGAAATAGCCAGTAGGGCTTTTACCAGTTTGATGAGTACAACACTGGTCACAAGTTGGGTGGTGTGCGGCACATTAAACATAGCCAGTGTTACCAAAATAGCGTTAAATTCCCATTATAGTAAAGGATAGTGCCATCAGTGATACTGATGTTGCTGCTAAGGTAGAATTTTATCAAATTCGTGAGGATTCTCGGCTTAAAAGCGATTTTGCCGAACAAGAGCTCTCACCATTTTGGGCAAAAGTGAAGGACTACTGTCCTATTCTCTCGATGCGTGCATTAACCGGTGCGAGGTTGGATTCTCAGCAATGGTTGCACTGAAAACGAAGGCACGCAATAGGCTTGTCATCGATGCTGACATGAGATGTTGCCTATCGAACACTGGTCCTCGCTTTGATAGACTTATGGCTGCAAAACAATTTCAACCATCACACTGAGTGAATGAGAAGTAAGTGCTAGGTTTTGTATGATGTTGAATAGTTCTTTGGAATTGATAATTTTATGGCATTTGTAGAGGCTAGGAAAGTGGAATTTTTCAAGGTTTTTGTTCTGTGGTGTTTCCAATAAAATTGTATAGGAGTAAACCATGGTCTTCTTGTAATTTTTTTTATTTGACCCTTTGACAAGGTTCATTATTTCAAAATCAATTATAGGGGGTCATAATAATACTCTGATTAGTCCCGGGGGGTCATGGGATGAAAAAGGTAAAGAACCACTGCGAGTCTAGGTAAAGGTACAAGAGACTATTTTCATAATGTAAATAGCTCTTCTAGGAGGAAACTTCTAAACTAAACAATTGTTCTCTAATCTTGGACAGTGCCATACCCTCTATACCATGGTCTTCCATTTTCCTTGGGTAGCATTCGCTTGCTTCATGGTACACTCATTCACACTATTCATTTTATTTCTCTTTCTCTTTTTTTTAAGTTTTTATAGCTCATATAGGAAAGATTTATTTTAGTGATATTTTAGTAATTTTAAATCTCAAGTTCATGACATGAGGCATCAATTTAAAATGCCTTTCCGTACAGTTTAATAGACACAGTTTTAAATGAAGATTTGGAAAATATGAATAAAGATATATTTGAAATAACTTATTGCTACGTTCAACTACTCTAGACGACTTAGATTATGCAAAAACCTACTCTAAAAGTTTATGAGAAAGATAGCAAATCATTAATAGTAGATGAAAATAGTAGTAAGCAAACAAAAAATGAAACTATTTTTAAAATTTACCATAAATATTTACAGCATTACACAAACATTCACCAAATGCTCAGGGCACACAAAGCTAAATGATATACACAACTGTTTCGAAATAGGTTGAGTTGACATTACAAACTTGTATACAGTGAGGAACAGATGGTGTTGAGTAGTTTCAGATATAAAATGTTGACACGAAGATTCAGTGTTTCACTCTCAGGATGAATGTTGTTTCAATCTCTTTTGTCTTAATCAAAATTCTTCATCGTCGTGTGTAGTCACTATTATACAGTATAATGACGACTGGATATTTTCGAGTATTCTGACCATAGAAAAGAGGTAAGAGACTCATGTCATAAGTTCCTAATATCTTCGGAAAGATATATAGATTAAAAAAAAAAAAAAAAAAAAAAAAAAAAAAAAAAAAAAAAAAACAGAAAAAAAAGAGAATCTTAATTTGAAATATATGATGGCGGAGATTTTTGTCATCTGATAGTTGCACCTCGTAGTTCATTGGTCAAAACGAGATACTGAATAAATAATTGAAAGTCAACGTTCTCAGAAACGTACATGACTTATGACAGGTTTCGATACTTAGGTGAAAGTATTAATTAATTGTACTAATTATCAATTTCCGTCGCTAATATACACGAGAAGTTCCATACTCCTCAACATCACTCACACATCTTCATTAGGATTTTTCTTTATCCATATTTATACTTATTCAGTGTACTCTTTAATGATGCATTTAATAATTAATCAGTGTTCATCACTATAGGTAATTGCCAGAGCATCCAGCTTTCTCCAGTAGGCTATCCAGGACACCAGATACTACCGCTAGAGAGTTATGGGGTACATTGACTGGCCAGACAGTATTAAATTGGATGCTTCTCTCCGGTTACGGTTCATTTTCCCTTTGCTTACTCATACACCGAATGGTCTGGCCTATTCATTATACACTCTCCTCCGTCCTCATACACCTGACAACACTGAGACTACCCAACATTTTTTGTGTTCACCCAAGGAATTACTGCATTGTCTTGGATCAGGAGCCACTTTCCTCTTGGTAAGGGTAGAAGATACTTTTTAGCTATGGTAAGCAGCTCTTCTAGGAGAAGAACACTCCAAAATAAAACCATTGTTCTCTAGTCTTGGGTAGTGCCATAACCTCTGTACCAGGGTCTTCCACTGTCCTGGGTAGGAGTTCTCTTGCTTGAGGGTACACTCGGGCACACTATTCTATTTTATTTCTCTTTCTCTTCTTTTGTTAGTTTCTATAGTTTACATGAAAAAATATTTATTTTGATGATGTTAGTGTTCTTAAAACCTTTGTTCTTGTTTCTTTTCCTCGCTGGGCTACTTTCTCTGTTGGAGCCACTGGACTTATAGCATCCTGCTTTTCCCACTAGGGATGTAGGGTAATAATAATAATAATAATAATAATAATAATAATAATAATAATAACTGTTTGCTATATTTTCGTTTTTTTATAATCATTTAGTAACAAGAATAAGAGACTATGTAATTTTTCTGTAATTTTATTTTATTTCTTTTTCGTACCTTATAGGCCTTCCAATATCATTTTATTTGTTAAGTGTCACTTTGTTTTTTTCTAACTTCGAGCCAATTTAATAACTTCAATTGTAATTTACACCATGAGTCAAGGTGATTCCTTTGGGAATCAGTATACAATTTACATCACCGAGGTGATTCCTGAAAACTTTGAGAAGCTTATCAGGAAGTCTCAATCGTTTGTTCATGGAATTTACCTCCAATCTTTTCTCTGGCAGATGAAAACCACTTCCGCATTTTCAGATACTCTGAATAAGTACCGTCAAGTTTTCAGTTCGTGGTGTTACTGTTCATGTGACTTTGATTTGCCTAGGGAAACCCTAATGCAACAGATACAAATCATCGTTGTCTCTTAAATAGAAATTATAATCTATGTTATACCTATTTTAGATAATTTTTCTATAAAAAGATGATTGTTATATCTAAATTGAAATAATATGGGGCAGGAACACACACCAACACACACACACATACACACACACACACACACACACACACATATATATATATATATATATATATATATATATATATATACATATATATATATATATATATATATATAAATATATATTTATATATATATATATATATATATATATATATACATATATATGTATGTATATATATATATATATATATATATATATATATATATATATATATATATATATATATATATAGATAGATATATATATGTATATATATATATATATATATATATATATATATATATATATATATATATATATATATATACATATATATATATATATATATATATATATATATATATATATATATATATATATATATATATATATATGTATATATATATATGTATATATATATATATATATATATATATATATATATATATATACATAATTGTATATATATATATATATATATATATATATATATATTTATACATATATATATACCTATATATATATATATATATATATATATATATATATACATAATTGTATATATATATATATATATATATATTTATACATATATATATACCTATATATATATATATATATATATATATATATATATATATATATATATATATATATATATGTTTGGCCTTGGGCCATGCCGTCCTGATAAAAGGGTTCCTTTAGGTAGCCTTATAAGGGATATTTTCTCCAGGGATACTCCCAGATATATAAACCTACGATCTCCCGGATTCTAATTCCTGGCGCGAGTATCCAATTAATGATATCGCATAATATGAGGGGACATATTTTTTAGATAGGGCACATAGCAATCTTCATACCCAATAGATCTTCCTTGTGAAAAGGAAGAGTGGCGAAAGAAAGGGGTGCCGATATGGGTACCCAGTGGACCTCCTACCCGTACTACTACCGGCGGACATTCCTTTACTTGTAGCGCTATAAGCTAGGTGTTCTCCCAACGCTTTCCCGGTGTTTTGTTGCAAGTATTCAAAATAACCACCATGCAATCTTCAGCATCTTCATTTTCTTTAAAGTTGAGTATTAATTCTTTCCTGTGTATAATTTTAAGATCCCTTCTCATAGTTAAATATCAATAATTTAAGTGTGTTTGGTTGAGCACTACCACGAACCAGAGGCAGCCATTTTAAGACTGCAGTCGCCCGTTACTATTGCATTTTATTTAGTCAGTAGGGTGACATTTCCCGGTATTAAGCTATAATTTTAGCTAGTTAGGCAAATTATACAAGTGACGGATATGTATACATATGTATTATTATTCCTCTTCTTATTATGTAACGTTACTTTTCGTATGTGGCGGGAACCTCAGCAGTACTAACCTTGGCCATGGTTCCTACCAGAGCTAGGCTAGCCTCGCTCATATATACATTAGTAAAGTAATTCCCTATGTTTAGCCTCACCCTATCGTTCCTTATTGAATTGGATGAGATCTTACATTCTCTAGAATCTATGGATAGGATTCGAAATACATTCTCTCTCAGAGAAAAACAGCTAAACCTTCCCTCCCTCACTGAGGGCTGCCACAGCTGTAGGCGGCAACTGCTGCCTCCTCTCATTTCAGTGAACCAGAAGACCCTTACCCCTCCCCCTTCTGTCCTTTAGTGACGTCATAGCCGTCACAATACTCTTTCGCCGGTACTCTGATAGTCATCCTGGCTTGCTAGGGTGACTGCGTTACCGGCTGGTACCCTGCCAGCGGCAGGTAGTTCAGCCGCCTCAGACACCTTCCCCCTTACTTCCCTCCTTCACAGGAAGTGAATATCATTGGGGAGAAGATTGAGCCAGTCCTGACGGCTGGCGGTGGGAAACCTAACATACTTTGAGAAGTCCTCAGCCCATTCTTGGTCTGCCATCCTTTTGTGGATGGGTGGAAGCCACAATTAGATAGCTTCTTCCCCCTTCCATTGGAACTTTCATTCTGGCAAGGAGACAGTAGGCAGCCTGATAGTCCTCCTACACTTCCATTTGTTATGATAAACCATAATAATAGGAAACTCTCCTTCCTTAATGCTTTCTTTCTCTCTATCAGTTAGTGCCGCCAAGTACTAACCTAACCCAGACAGTGCCGGTTGAGCTAGAGTATACAGTCATACAGTAGTACACATATTTTCTAACATACTCTGTGTTTCCCATCTCAGTCTCTTGTTGGGACCGCGATATTATGTTGAGGTCTGAGTACTCCCTCAACACCCAGATGGCTTTTTCGATCATCGAGAACCTAAAAATCACTGATCAGTATTAATATACACTACAGGTTGATAATGTTATTATAGATACTTACTAACTCTATCTCTAGTGCTTTGAGTTTCTTCCATCTTGTATTGTCCCTACCAGGGTAACCAAATATTATAACTGACGGAGGTTTCAGCAATCGCTTGGGAAAGAATACACCAATATATGTCTTTTCTACTTTCCTTCAAGCTTACTATCCTAAGCTATTATATACAATAGTGAGTACTCTAGTTAATAAAAATGTATGCTTATTATATCAATGATATAAAACCATGGTACTCATTGGAACCTTTTCCTTTACAGGAGGAGCCGATGGAGAAGTGTGCTGCCTTGTTCCACAACCACAAGAGCAAAGACTTTTGTGGGCACACGATATGCAGGACTCATGCCCCCAGGTGTATCGTGTCGGGAGTCCTAAGGTATTGGGACTCGAAAGGTTGCCCATATCTGCTCTACCCTGCTGGCCGACAGCTTTGGAGAAATCCTCCCAGTCAACATAGAAACTAGGGACACAGCAAGGGAGGGCTCCAAAAAACTCTCCGGGACCATACCTACCCAATGATTCCCTGAGGTGCCTTCTGTTCAACAAGGCTCTACCAAACGTGGTAGTGCCCCAGGAACAGATCCAGCCTCCTTTCTTACAACTGAAGATAATAATAATAATAATAATAACTGTTTGCTATATTTTCGTTTTTTTATTATCATTTAGTAACAAGAATGAGAGACTGTAATTTTTCTGTAATTTTATTTTATTTCTTTTTCGTACCTTATAGGACTTCCAATATCATTTTATTTGTTAAGTGTCACTTTGTTTTTTTCTAACTTCGAGCCAATTTAATAACTTCAATTGTAATTTACACCATGAGTCAAGGTGATTCCTATAGGAATCAGTATACAATTTACATCACCGAGGTGATTCCTGAAAACTTTGAGAAGCTTATCAGGAAGTCTCAATCGTTTGTTCATGGAATTTACCTCCAATCTTTTCTCTGGCAGATGAAAACCACTTCCGCATTTTCGGATACTCTGAATAAGTACCGTCAAGTTTTCAGTTCGTGGTGTTACTCTTCATGTGACTTTGATTTGCCTAGGGAAACCCTAATGTAACAGATACAAATCATCGTTGTCTCTTATATAGAAATTATAATCTATGTTATACCTATTTTAGATAATTTTTCCATAAAAAGATGATTGTTATATCTAAATTGAAATAATATGGGGCAGGAACACACACCAACACACACACACACACACACACATATATATATATATATATATATATATATATATATATATATATATATATATATATATATATATACATATATATATATACATATATATATATATATATATATATATATATATATATATATATAAATATATATATATATATATATATATATATATATATATATATATATATATATATATATATATATATATGTATATATATATATATATATATATATATATATATATATATATATATATATATATATATATATATATATATATATATATATATATATATATATATATATATAGATAGATATATATGTATATATATATATATATATATATATATATATATATATATATATATATATATATCTATATATATATATCTATATATATATATATATATATATATATATATATATATATATATATATATATATATATATATATATATATGTATATATATATATATATATATATATATATATATATATATATATATATATATATATATATATATATATTATACATAATTGTATATATATATATATATATATATATATATATATATATATATATATATATATATATATACATAATTGTATATATATATATATATATATATATATATATATATATATATATATATATATATATATATATATATATATATATATATATATATATATATATATATATATATGTATGTTTGGGCTTGGGCCATGCCGTCCTGATAAAAGGGTTCCTTTAGGTAGCCTTATAAGGGATATTTTCTCCAGGGATACTCCCAGATATATAAACCTACGATCTCCCGGATTCTAATTCCTGGCGCGAGTATCCAATTAATGATATCGCATAATATGAGGGGACATATTTTTTAGATAGGGCACATAGCAATCTTCATACCCAATAGATCTTCCTTGTGAAAAGGAAGAGTGGCGAAAGAAAGGGGTGCCGATATGGGTAACCAGTGGACCTCCTACCCGTACTACTACCGGCGGACATTCCTTTACTTGTAGCGCTATAAGCTAGGTGTTCTCCCAACGCTTTCCCGGTGTTTTGCTGCAAGTATTCAAAATAACCACCATGCAATCTTCAGCATCTTCATTTTCTTTAAAGTTGAGTATTAATTCATTCCTGTGTATAATTTTAAGATCCCTTCTCATAGTTAAATATCAATAATTTAAGTGTGTTTGGTTGAGCATTACCACGAACCAGAGGCAGCCATTTTAAGACTGCAGTCGCCCGTTACTATTGCATTTTATTTAGTCAGTAGGGTGACATTTCCCGGTATTAAGCTATAATTTTAGCTAGTTAGGCAAATTATACAAGTGACGGATATGTATACATATGTATTATTATTACTCTTTTTATTATGTAACGTTACTTTTCGTATGTGGCGGGAACCTCAGCAGTACTAACCTTGGCCATGGTTCCTACCAGAGCTAGGCTAGCCTCGCTCATATATACATTAGTAAAGTAATTCCCTATGTTTAGCCTCACCCTATCGTTCCTTATTGAATTGGATGAGATCTTACATTCTCTAGAATCTATGGATAGGATTCGAAATACATTCTCTCTCAGAGAAAAACAGCTAAACCTTCCCTCCCTCACTGAGGGCTGCCACAGCTGTAGGCGGCAACCGCTGTCTTTCTTCATTGGCATGGAATAGAACAGAGTTCTTGTCACCTCCGGCTTTGAGTTAGATAGTAAATAACTCACGGTTCCCTTGTCTTGCCACCGACGATGTCGCCAGCAAAGGAACCATGTTGCCTCTGCCGCAGATGACGTCGTCAACATGGGTAGCCATGTTTCCTCAGTGCTCTGTTGATGGTATTTGGCATATCTGCTGCCTCCTCTCATTTCAGTGAACCAGAAGACCCTTACCCCTCCCCCTTCTGTCCTTTAGTGACGTCATAGCCGTCACAATACTCTTTCGCCGGTACTCTGATAGTCATCCTGGCTTGCTAGGGTGACTGCCTTACCGGCTGGTACCCTGCCAGCGGCAGGTAGTTCAGCCGCCTCAGACACCTTCCCCCTTACTTCCCTCCTTCACAGGAAGTGAATATCATTGGGGAGAAGATTGAGCCAGTCCTGACGGCTGGCGGTGGGAAACCTAACATACTTTGAGAAGTCCTCAGCCCACTCTTGGTCTGCCATCCTTTTGTGGATGGGTGGAAGCCACAATTAGATAGCTTCTTCCCCCTTCCATTGGAACTTTCATTCTGGCAAGGAGATAGTAGGCAGCCTGATAGTCCTCCTACACTTCCATTTGTTATGATAAACCATAATAATAGGAAACTCTCCTTCCTTAATGCTTTCTTTCTCTCTATCAGTTAGTGCCGCCAAGTACTAACCTAACCCAGACAGTGCCGGTTGAGCTAGAGTATACAATCATACAGTAGTACACATATTTTCTAACATACTCTGTGTTTCCTATCACAGTCTCTTGTTGGGACCGCGATATTATGTTGAGGTCTGAGTACTCCCTCAACACCCAGATGGCTTTTTCGATCATCGAGAACCTAAAAATCACTGATCAGTATTAATATACACTACAGGTTGATAATGTTATTATAGATACTTACTAACTCTATCTCTAGTGCTTTGAGTTTCTTCCACCTTGTATTGTCCCTACCAGGGTAACCAAATATTATTACTGACGGAGGTTTCAGCAATCTCTTGGGAAAGAATACACCAATATATGTCTTTTCTACTTTCCTTCAAGCTTACTATCCTAAGCTATTATATACAATAGTGAGTACTCTAGTTAATAAAAATGTATGCTTATTATATCGATGATATAAAACCATGGTACTCATTGGAACCTTTTCCTTTACAGGAGGAGCCGATGGAGAAGTGTGCTGCCTTGTTCCACAACCACAAGAGCAAAGACTTTTGTGGGCACACGATATGCAGGACTCATGCCCCCAGGTGTATCGTGTCGGGAGTCCTAAGGTATTGGGACTCGAAAGGTTGCCCATATCTGCTCTACCCTGCTGGCCGACAGCTTTGGAGAAATCCTCCCAGTCAACATAGAAACTAGGGACACAGCAAGGGAGGGCTCCAAAAAACTCTCCGGGACCATACCTACCCAATGATTCCCTGAGGTGCCTTCTGTTCAACAAGGCTCTACCAAACGTGGTAGTGCCCCAGGAACAGATCCAGCCTCCTTTCTTACAACTGAAGATTGACGAGGACATAAATAAAGCACAGGAAGGCATGGACATCCATCAAGAAAGGATGTCAGAAGTTTCCACTGACACGGAACAGGACCTACTGCAAGGAGCCCTTGAAGAAGCCGTAGAACAACCACGGACGGAGGTAAAAGGATCGGTTCTAATTGTAACTGCAGACCCTCAGTTCACCGTGATGGCATACCAACCTATGCCTTAAACCTCTTCAGCCCTAACTCCTCCACCAGGTGCACAGGTCAACAAGAGCAAAGCGATCCTTAAGCCGATCCAGCGGATGTTGGAATTGTTCCAGAAGGAACAGGAGACGATGAAGCACTCTATCCAGCAACAGCAGAGACTGCTACAGTAAAAGGCCCACCCTGGACATTCCAGGGGCTCCACTAAGAAGCCCCTTAGAGTATTGGATCTCCCTCACTGCTCCAAAACCAACCCCAGGAGGTATGCTGAGCATATGCCCATGATGAATGGGAAACTATTCGTCTCAGAGAAGTTAGGAGACATACTGATTGAAGATCTGGAATTCTGGCCTAGCTTTTCACCTTACCCAGTCTGTTACGTGAGACTGCGGGATGAACATGCATCCCGTGAGGAGACGGTTCCTAAGGAAATCATTGTCTTCGAGCATGACAAGGCACAAGCCATCCTCATAAAAGCCTTGAAAGGAGCCTGTACACCAATTCCAAAGTCTCAGCCCTGAGCAAGAGGCACCCCACCTTTATTGCCCCTTCCTCCATCTTCTTTCCCTTTTCGGAGAAAGCTCTAGACTTTGCCATCAAGGCAGTCGAAGGAATGCAAGCCATTCTCTCTAGCAATGCCTGCATGCGAGGAGAAGTGGAAAGATGTCCACCTAACCTTCTCCGTCTCAAAGTTGGATCTAATGATAGCAGGCCAGCAGTTCAATGGGAATATTCTGAAGTTGCCAGACCATCTTTTCAGGAGGGAACAGGAGACGAAGGAGAGACTTGCAGCCTCCCTTTCTCATCAGAACTGCCTGGAAATAAGTGCAGTCCTACATAACACCCCAGAAATGTATATTTTCCTGGCTAAGTCTCCCAGGGGGACCGTTGTGAGAGACTTATATGTTTTCCTCAGAGTAAGGAGAGCCTGCAAAGAGCACTTGTTTGCCTCAGCGACCATAAAACACGAACCCAGGGAGCTGATTTCATCGTGCATCTGTGGTAAGGACCTTTTCCCACAGGAAATGGTCCGAGAGGTCATAGCCAGACCAGCCACTTCTCCAAAAATGGAGCATGACCTCAAAGAGGAAATCTTCCTCGGAGGGAGGTCCCCAGCCTAAGAACAAATAGGCAAGGAGACCATGCAGACCTGCGCAACTTCCTGCCATGACCATGACCACGTTGCCTAAACTGGTAGCCCAGCCTCAGAACACCTTCCAGATGGTCCCTCAACAACTGATAGCCCAGTTGCCAGCTTTTAACCCTGGCTTTGGGAGGCAGTCGACCACCTTTTGCCCTCACAAAGGAAAAGGCCCAAGGAGAAGCTCCTCCGGGAACCCCTTGCGGGGCCGAGGAGGATATGTTCACGGAAATAAGTCCTCAGAACCCCCCAAGCAATGAGGAGCCCAAGATAGGGGGCAGACTGTACAACTTTCGGGATCAATGGACCTTCGATCCCTGGGCCCACAGCCTAATCACGAATGGACTCGGGTGGAAATGGAACGGAACTCCACCCCGTTTTCCAGAATTCTTCCAACACTCCACCCCCTCGTTAGAAGAATATACCTCAGAACTCTTGAAAAAATTCCAGGGAAGGTTGTTTTGTGTTCCCAAAAAAGGCTCAGAAAAACTCACTGTCATTCTAGACTTGTCTCCACTCAACAAGTTCATCGAGAACAACAAGTTCCGAATGCTTACTTTGCAACACATAAGGACCCTTCTACCGAAAGGGGCATACACAGTCTCGATAGACCTTGCAGATGCTTACTGGCATCTGCTAGTCAGCCACCCCTTCTCCTCCTACCTAGGATCAAGCTACGGAAGAAGAAGTTTGTCTTGTGAGCAATGCCTTTCGGACTGAACACAGCCCCAAGGATATTCACGAAGCTAGCAGACACCGTCGTCCAGCAGCTACGCTCTGAAGGAGTTCAAGTGATAGCATATCTAGATGATTTGCTGGTGTGGGCAGCATCCAAGACTGCTTGTCTGCATGGAGCCAAAAAGGTGATCCAGATCCTTCAAGATCAATCGTAAGAAGTCTCGCCTTTCTTCAGCTCAAAAGTCCCAATGGTTAGGAATCCAATGGGACTTAAAGTCACACCGTATCTCCATTCCATCCAAGAAGAGGAGAGAGATAGCGGGAGCTGTCAATAGACTATTCTGTCACAAGAGGATTTCAAGACACCAGCAGGAAAGAGTATTGGGCTCTCTCCATTTTGCAGCAGTGACAGACCCGGTGCTAAAGGCACATCTAAAAGATGAATCAGTAGTCTGGAGAATATACGCATCAAACGCTCGAAGAGATCAACTAAGGTTGACCCCCCGACCCTATTGCGCAAGCAGTTAAGGCCATGGTCAACAGCCAAGAACCTAGCACGGACAATTCCCCTGCAACCACTACAACAATCAGTGGCCACACACACAGGCACTTCCTTGGAAGGATGGGGAGGCCATTTTCAGGAGAGAAAAGTGCAAGGGAGTTGGTTGCACCAGTTCAAAACCTTTCACATCAACATCTTAGAGGCTTGGGCACTTTTTTTGACGTTGAAGAAACTATCCCCTCGCAGAGCAATCAACATCAGATTGGTCCTGGACAACAAGGTGATAGTAAAGTGTCTATATTGACAAGGCTCGAGATCGCCTCACATCAACCATGTGATACTAGCCATGTTCTACCTGGCAAGGAAGAGGGAATGGCACATATCAGCAGTTCACATACAAGAGTTCCGCAATGTGATGGCAGACGCTCTATCTAGGCGAAAGCCGATAAAGAGAGAATGGTCCCTAGATGCCGACTCATTCCCTTTCATCTCGGAAAAAGTCTCGGAATTGCAAATTGACCTCTTCGCAACGAGAGACAACAAGAAACTGCCTTGTTAAATAGCCCCCTATATGGACCCTCAAGTAGAAGAGATGGACGCCCTGTCCATCGACTGGAACTGGTGGAATCGCATTTACCTGTTTCCACCAACCAATCTCCTGCTAAGAGTCCTCGACAAGCAAAGATATTTCAGAGGGACATTAGCAGTAGTGGCCCAAAAATGGCCAAAAAGCAATTGGTTCCTTCTAGTTCTAGAATTGAAACTGAAGCTGTATCCTCTGCCAGACCCAGTTTTATACCAACTGGTCCAGAAGTCAACTGTCTATGATTCATCCTCAACCTACATCTCGTGATTATCTCGCCCTAGCAGCGAACAAAAAGTTTAGAATCTCGAAGGATGAAGTTGACTTCATTGAAGAGAGTAGGTCAAATTTGACTAGGAGAAAATACGAATCATCTTGGAAGAAATGGGTATGAAGACAAGGAAACCGGCAGAAATATCAATAGATTTCAGTCTCGCATTCTTCATACACCTACATGAACAAGGCGTGGTTTCCACCACGATTACCTCCTGTAAGTCAACTCTGACTAGACCACTTCGGTGCGCTTTTGAGGTGGACCTCTCTAGTGAAATCCTCAATAAGATCACAAAACAATGTGCTAGACTCAAGCCAGCAATCCCACCAAAGCCCATCACGTGGTCTTTGGACAGTCTTGCACTATGCTTCGAACCTAAACAATGAGGATTGTACTCTAAAGGATCTAACACAGAGTCATCTTTCTGTTCGCAATAGCCTCAGGGGTTAGAGTTAGTGAAATAGTGGCCTTATCCAGAAACGAAGGCCATTATCACTTCCTAGACACAGGAGAACTGAACCTTTTTCCTGATTCTGCCTTTCTTCCCAATAATGAGCTACCCACTAAGAGATGGGGTCCTTGGAGAATCTGCCCACTGGAGGAAGATGTCTGTCTATGCCCAGTAGAATGTCTTAATGTCTATCTTCAAAGAACTTCAGACTTCAAGGGAGGACAGCTCTACAGAGTCAAAACCTCATTATCAAACCTTTCCCTAAGACAACTGGGAGCGAAGCTCACCTACTTTTTTTGCAGAGCTGATCCTGACAGTACTCCAGCAGGTCACGATCTAAGTAAATTTGCTTCTCCGTTGAATTTCTTTCTACATATGGACTTTGAAAGACTCCGCTCATACACTGTGTGGAGATCATCCAAGGTCTTCTACAAACACTATGCGAAGCAGGTACATGAAATAAAACTTTTTGCGGTGGCGGCGGGTAGCGGCATAAAATCTGTCTAGTGCTGCGATGAACAGTGGACTGTTTTGGGACTTGATAGTGTATCGGGTGCATGGGTATATGTACCTTCTAGTGCAAATCATAACAATGATTAACAGACTTCCATATAGTTGAATATCTGGCCAATAACTCCAGTGCTGGTGAACGTTTGCATCACAGTGTTTATGCATGTCCAAAATCTGAGCAAGTCAGACAGATTTGGTTTCACATCTCCATTGAGTGGTATTATTCCGACAATGAAATTATATATATTTTTCTCGCTTACAGGTGAAAATTTAAACCTCGCTGGGTATTAATGCTGGATCAGATTCATACTTTGCTATAACTACATTTAATAATTTAGTTGCAAAATAAAGATACCAAAACATATCTGTGACTTATTTCTGCCACCTCAGTT
>NC_090747.1:55122489-55124989 GCF_036898095.1 Palaemon carinicauda | reverse complement strand
TCTGCGTAAAAATCAGAGGAAAACGTGATGCTCAGATGCAGAAGAAACACAGGGAAAATGCAAATACGAAATATATGATTAAGTCCTGACTAGTTTCGTGATACTTCTTCAGACGACTGATTTATTGAGAGAGGTTTCTTTACATTTTATAAGAAAAGTAAACGTACGAATATGCATATAAAGGCTTATAGAACAATGACACCCCCATACCAGCTACCTGGGCTGTGGTCAGGTGTTTACTGGGCGGAGATCCAACCTCATTAAACACAAGCCAAAAAGGGTCATTTCTGGTGACAGGTTAATTCTTGTTTTTTTACTTTCAATACAGTTTATTTTTATGAATAACGGAAGCCTTATCTGTATAAATACATAAGCAAAAGTATATGTATATATATATAAAACACATCTATCTATAAATATATAAAAAGACATATACATACGTATATATCGACAGGCATTCATACACAAACATGTATAATATATACATAGACATATACATACGTGTACACATACTGGTATACATATATATATATATATATATATATATATATATATATATATATATATATATATATACATATATATATATATATATATATATATATATATATATATATATATATATATATATATATATATATACCTTGAATGGTTGTATAAAAAAAGACCACGTACTGATAATTATTTGTGAAATGTGGACTTCAATTCTAGTAAATAGGAATTCCGTAGGAAAATTATTATTTTTATCATGCTTTTTACAATAAATCTTCTTCTTCTTCTTCCTCTTCTTCTTATCATTATTATTATTATTATTATCATTATTATTATCATTATTATTATCATTATATTATTATTATTATTATTATTATTATTATTATTATTTTATATCATCGTAGTTTACAAACATAGGATTGCAACGAAACATGACGACCATAATTATATAAAAGGACAGCATTGTGAATTTCGTTTAGATTTTTTTTGCTGTTGAAGCTTTCCTACTTATTTTGCATAATTTATCTGCGAAACTGATGACTCCGGGTGGGGTTACGTTACGAAAACTTAGACTCTTACAAAGCAAAGCTAAAATCTCTAATCGTTATTGATATTCATCATCCATTTTGAGTAGCCATATAAGTCTTAGGGATTATTTAATTTATCATGCGTAAGACATGTTTAATATTAGAAATTAAGGTTCAAATGCTTGTATGTTATATGAAATGTTAAAGTTATGCGTGCTAACATAAACCCCATTTCCAAGCATAACAAACCTCACATCACATAACCTCCGTCACAGCTACTGCCTGGTCTTTCCATCATATCTTTCGAGATCATTCCGTGGTGAAGATGAGGAATGGCTCCTGATGCTGGAATGGGATAGTTCCTAGACCTGTGAATGATACCATTAGGACGATATTTCCCACTTCATTGGTTCGTCCCGACAATCTTATAATGTATACATATTCACAAAATGTTCTTGTTTGACACACAGACCGGGATCTCTATCAATATAAATTGATTTCCCATCCTACAACCGCGGTTATTTTTGTGGTTCTCTATGACCAGCAGATAAATGTGAAGGAGAAATAATGTGTCTTGCAACAGAAAATTATTATGCCAGGAAAAGGAAGTACGAGGTGTGTGACATATCTCTACCCAAGAAGAAGGGTTCTACTAAATTTTTTTTATTGTTAGTTTGGTATCTATAACATATCCGGAATGAAAGCAGTGCTTTTCTGTACAGTGGTTACTAATATGTGCTGGGAGAAAATTCTCGTACTTACTGGTGAAATACTTATAGATCCAACAAAAATGTTGTATATTTTAGTGCAAGATTACTTACTACTATTTTTTCCTTATTTTATCGTATATGGTTGTATGAATAAAAAAGAAAAAAAAACGTACTATTGAATATTTTCACTGATTATTATTATCGCTGGAATATTACTATTATTTTTATCATGATTTTTTTTTTTTTTTTTTACGTAAGATTATTATTAGGATTAATTTTGAAGACCAAACTATTACTATATGAAACTCCCAAGAAATTGACATTTCTATGACATATATGGCAAATCCCTACTAAAGACCATATGATCGTCAACTATAGGAAAGTGGAGTGGGAAGACCAAACGTTGGACAAAGATTTAAATGGAAGCATTTATCCAGAACCAGAATTTATTGAGAAAACTCGTTATGTTGTTTATATTCCCTTTCCAATTATATTCAATTCTATTTCATAGCAAGGTGCAACGAGTTACGTTTATAAAAATAAAAAAAATCTTAGTAAATGAAAGAAAAAAAAAAGATATATATAGGATTTATTTCACTATATCTATGGTCATATTTGATTTTTTATTGTACAAAATGCTATCTCTTCTTCAGTAATGGAGAAAAATATCTATGAATTGCTTCTTAGTATGTCGGCTAGAATTAATGAAACTCTGTGAAATATTTTCTTTACATGTCCATAAGGACCCTTATATCTTCGAATACAAAATTA
>NC_090747.1:55109989-55117489 GCF_036898095.1 Palaemon carinicauda | reverse complement strand
GGTAATAATGTTCTTGCGATATGGGTAGTTGGCTTACAACGTTCACATGAATGTGGGTGAAACGACGCCGAGGTTGAGGAAAGGTGCCCATTCCTGAATCCGTGTGTCGATGTACTTTGGAAGTTTGGCAAGAAGTACAGGCTTGGACCAAATCCATAGCATCCTTAGAAATGCCGTGCCAAATGAACTTCGTCTTTAGGAGCTGTGAAGTAGATCGGCACGAGTGATGTGAAAGGCCATGAATGAAATCAAACACCTGTCGGCGCATGGGAGCAGGAATCCAAGGTTGCGGTCTACCAGTACTGACGTCACAGAGGAGGGTGGTGTTGGAGTCGTTGAGGGGGATGTCTTCCCAAAGGAGAGATGTGCAGGATGTCTTACATGCTTGATACTCTGGATCCTGTCGTTGGGCTTCAGCCAAGGCGTTGTAATCCAATCCCATTTGAACGGCAGCCAATTTGTTTCTTGACAGGGCATCGGCAACGGGATTCATTTTCCCAGGGACGTGTTGAAGTGTGCAATTGTATTCAGCCACAGGGGAGAGATGTCGCCGTTGACGGGGGGACCAGGCATCAGATTGTCGAGTGAAGGCACCAGAGGACTTTGGTCTGTGAGAATGACGAAGAGCTTACCTCCAAAAAATATATCCTAGCAATATACAGAATCCTAATAACACTATGCTGTTCAAACCATTAATGGAAACACGGCCTTCCTATCATCAATATTTAAAATAGACCAGCGGGATCCCTGGTCTGGGCACCAAACATATATATTATATATTAAGGCTGGCCAATCACATAACCTCCTGAGTTCTAAACTCACCTCTTTGTTTTACAACAATGTTACACTTGAATGATACCCGAGCTCTGAGAAGTCATTCAACTACCAGACGGTAATATACAAAAAAAAAAAAAAAAAAAAAAAAAAACCTAAGGTCTCTTGAATACACTCAAATATAAACTGAGTTATTAATTCCTAGGGTCTATTCAAAACAATCTTTTACTTCGGTTCAGGAACAGGAATACAAGAGAGCTCCATATGAAATACTGGTGATAGATATAATACAAATTTTCCAAAACTAAGCATATTTTATAAAAAAAAAAATACAACATTAGTACCAAATTTATTACCAAAATGAATCACTTGACATATTAAATCTGAACAAAATCTTAGACTAAGAAAAGAAAATATTATAATCTTAAAAATAATATAATCACTTGTTTCATTGAAAATTATATTCTACACAAATATTTAATCTTGACAAATAATGAAAATATTTAACACTTTAATACTCTACTGATTAAATTCTAATTGCAATTCACATAAAAACAGCTGATAAACTTACGATTTTTGGATCACACGAGGTAATCGAACAGTTAAGCTGAAATTAATACTTAACTGTCTTCACCTAAATCTCACCTGGACCAGTCAAAAAAAAGAGGAAATATATATATATATATATATATATATATATATATATATATATATATATATATATATATATATATATATATATATATATATATGTATATATATATATATATATATATATATATATATAGATATATATATATATATATATATATATATATATATATATATATATATATATATATATATATATATATATATATATATATATATATATATATATATATATATATATATATATATATATATATATATATATATATATATATATATATATATATATATATATATATATATATATATATATATATATATATATATATATATATATATATAGATATATATATATAGATATAGATATATAGATATATATATATGTATATATATATATATATATATATATATATATATATATATATATATATATATATATATATATATATATATATAATAACAGCACCTACAATAACACAATAAATTTTAAATCACCTTCAAAGTTTCATTAACGTTTGAACACACTACATATGATATGTGTTAGATAAAAAACTTATTCA
Source organism: Palaemon carinicauda (assembly GCF_036898095.1). Classification (NCBI taxonomy): domain Eukaryota; kingdom Metazoa; phylum Arthropoda; class Malacostraca; order Decapoda; family Palaemonidae; genus Palaemon; species Palaemon carinicauda. Next base: position 55,115,504 of record NC_090747.1, on the reverse strand, counting down.
CTTTTGAGAGGTCACACACTCGAGGCACTTAAAAGAGAGAGGATATTGGCTCTTACAAAGGGATAGGCTAGATCTCATCCGCTGCTATGCATTCCTTGCGGCGTATATATATTGAATTAATTATTCTACATCCTTTTACAGTAGATCCGGGGAACTTAAATCTTGGGGGCAGTGCCTAGTGTCATAAGGTCATCAGCGATCACGTATCAGACAAATACCAACACACAAGAGAAGGAGCTCTCTCTCAGCTAATTCAGCCCACCTCCATATTCGAACAATAATATAATGATAAAGCTAACACTGCGTTTTATCAAGAAAATTCTAAAAACCTAGGAATTATAAGATTTGCGTGTAACCTCTCACAAACATGACGCAATGCCTCATATAACTTAGAAAAAAATTATAGAGGCCTTCGTTCATACCTCTTTTGGTTCGTACAGCACACTCTATCGAAATTGCATCAGACTTTGTAACAAAATACGCGAAACAAAAGCTAATTTTTAAAAATAACGTAAATTTACATACACTGACATGAAAGAAAAACTCAATGAAATAAATGACGAAAGTCTTATGAAATTTACATACAATTACTTAATACTACAAGAGAGGAACTCACGAGCTAGCTATTCACTTCTCATATACGAAAATGAAATACATTAATAAAATATTTACTCTACTGTATACCAGCTTCATAAGAATATATATATATATATATATATATATATATATATATATATATATATATATATATATATATATATATATATATATATATATATATATATATATATATATATATATATATATATAGGGATTTTGGTTTGAGTTTCTCTAGTTATATCTGCAGAGGTATGTAATTTGCCTGTGGAAATGTTCCCTGACATACTAGGATAACCAGTTTCCCTGTGTAGAACCAAGTGAATATATTAGAAGTTTGTATCTGCGTTTGTATTATGTCATGTTCAGATAACAGATGCTCCGCCTTCATTTCCGAGAAAGATAGCAGTGTATCTCATATTATAATTTTACTTAGGAATTGCACTGAGAAGAACGAAATTGCTCTTTCCACCTAGCTTTCGTTCATTGCTATCTTTGCATGTGCAGTAATATATCTGGATGATTGTACTTATGCGATTGTAGTCATAATACTATACCAAAGAGATTTCATGATTTTAGATTTATTTAAATTTGTATTAAAACGATGTTTTACTCAAATTTCTGAACGAAATAAGTGACTTAGGGAAAAAATAAAATACATTTAAGCAATTTTATTCATTAAACTGAAGGCAAATAATTGTTTTTACAAATTATATCATTTAGGATATTCTTAACTCTAAATTATAACGACCCAAAGGACAACTATTTTCATTGGTTATTCTTTTTTTATATGATTTTCATTCACCTTATCGAAATATCAACGTCTCATAAAGCGATATTCAAGGATCAGGACAAACCTTTAAATAAGCAAAAAAGATTTGTGAATGCATGGCACAAGAGAGAGAGAGAGAGAGAGAGAGAGAGAGAGAGAGAGAGAGAGAGAGAGAGAGAGAGAGATTTGGAATACTGTTTGTATAGTTATAAACCTATCGTATATAGGCTTATACAGAGGAGTACAAATGATAGGAAAGGTAGCGTTCTTCTGAAAGAACCATCTTATAATTAAGAGACCGGAACCCATCCAAAGAGCTGGCAAATGAAGTGTTAACATCCTCCTGGCCAGGAAAACAAATTGGCTCACGTGAGTCAATTTATGACTCGGACGCTGACAGCAATTGCAAGGACACGATTTTATTTTATTTTTTATTTTACCAAACAATAGTGCAGTGAGGGGCATGACTTCCTGATCCACGAAAACAGAAAACAAAGATGATAGGTAGATGCTTCATTAAAGTTGAGATCAGGAACTAAATCAAAATTAACAAAATTTTCACAACGATAATAATAATAATAATAATAATAATAATAATAATAATAATAATAATAATAATAATAATAATAATAATAAAAGCAGCCATTAAATTTTGTCAAGAATAATAATAGCAGTAATAAAATTAACAAGAGTATTAATAATAAGACCTAAAATATTTTTTCTTTCATGATAGTTACCACTCCAGTTAGCGCGCTGTCTCTCCTAAAGCAAGGGAGAGTGTGTACCAATGCCAGATTACTTTCCTAAATCCCCTCCTTCAAGAGGGAATTCCGACAAAATTATCTTTACAGTTTCCTAGATTCTTTCATAATATCAGAAGGATGCCAGATACCTTTAAATCATTTATTCATGCTTAAAGAATGATTATTAACTGGAAACACTGATTTCTTCACGTTCTTCCCTTTTACTACACAATTCGTGGCTAGATGCACTATTTTTATTAAAACGAAAAGGAATTATTCCACAACTACAAACTGCTAATTTGTTCTTACAAACCTGGAAGTATGACCAGCTTTATACCCAAATGAAAAAAATAGGGATACTATTATGATTGATATTACTACGTTGTATTCTACTACGGAGGATCACTTCTCTTACTCTCACTTAAACCATCAGTTAGAATAAGCTCATCTGCCAACCTAGTTACAGAAGCAAAAGAATCTCTCACCCCTGCCTTCTATAAAGATGAATGATACCACTATTTTTAATCCACTGCCTTAATCGTTTTTATCCATGTCTGAGGTATGTCCAGTTTTCATCACCACACAGGCCATCCGCAGATCCATAATGGTGGAAAACTTTACTGTGATCACTGAAGAGCAAAACAACCTGGTAATGGTAAGTCCGAGTAGTACAACTTTGGTGATCTGTGCATTACACAACCCAAGTCATCACGTTTTCCTTCCCATTCCTATTTTTCAGTCACTCTTGTTTTGTGTAATTCTACATCGTGTTATCGTCTTTTTTCATTCTGACTTATTCTTTCTATAATGCATCTATAAAACAAAATCATTCACATGTATAAAACATTCCCGAGCAAACAGTATTTCAAAGGACCTGACTCTCAAAGGGTTAATTACAATGAAATCGTATTAAGTCATAAGAATATTAATAGTTATACTAATTGAATGTGGAAAACGTATCTTACTACGGTCACCATTGATAGAGCACTTTTAGATAACCATTTTCGTTTTTTTTTCCAAAGACTTGGTAATGAAAACAATAAGCACTCGATCACCAGGATTTCCATCTTGATAATTGAATCACATTTTTTTTTATGATAATGTTCTCATTACGGAATAGGTTTAGTCAAAAAAAAACTATTTTTCATGATTAATGATAATTGATTTGTCTCATATTAAGGTAAACAATTGATAATTTTAGCGATAATATTAGTTATGATAATGCTTATTATAATAATGAAAATATATATACAACATATTTTAGAAATTAAGTGAAGTATTTTTGAGGAAGAGAAATACAATTCCCTTGTATATATGACCTCGTAGAGAATATAATATTAACAATAGTGATAACAATAATAAGGATAATAATCGTCATCGTATCCTCCTACGCCTATTGAAACAAAGGGGATACGGTTTGATGTCACCAGTCGTCTCTATCCTGAGCTTTTCATTATTGCTTATTATCTCCTACTTCGCGCTTCCGTCCTTAGCCTTGTGGGCTTGGGTCTTCCTACTATTTCTAGTCCCTTGTGGAGCCCAGCTGAGCTTTTAGTGAACTAATATCTCTTGGGGAGTGCGAAGAGCATACCCAAACCATCTCCTTCTACCCTCTCATCATGATCTCATCAACGTATGGCACTCGAGAAATCTATATTATAGTTTTATTTATAATCCTTTCCTGCCACTTAACTACCAATATCCTTCTGAGGTCTTTGTTCTCAAATCAACTAAATCTATTGGAGATTTTTTCATTGTTATAACATGACTCATGGCTATAGACGAACACCGATCTCACTAAACTGATATATAGTCTGATATTTACATGTAGTTTAAGGAGATTTGATTTCCAAATTTTACTTATTCTAGCCATTTTCTAATTGACTTTTTTTTCAATCTTTCATTAAACTCTAATTCTAAAGACTGTATTGGAGATCAAAGTTCCTAAATACTTAAATGATTTTACCTCACTAATTCTTTCTCCTTCTAATGATATTTCAGCTTCCATTGCATTCTCATCATCTCCGTCTATCTTCTATTTATCTTCATGACAGCATAGTGTAATATTTCATGCAATCTGGTAAGCAAGCATTGCAAACCCTATGGTATTTTGCTAATAAGGACAGCATCATCAACAAACTCTAAGTTTGCTTAAATCCTATCAACAATCCAGTCCAACCCTTCTTCACCATCCCCGACTGATCTACCCATTACAAAATCCATGAGGAGGATAAACAGCATAGGTGACAAAACATTCCCTAAGAGTACTCCCCTTTCACTGGAAATTCATTTTATAAGACTCCATAAACCGTATCTTTATACTCTTTAAGCTCATGGAAAGACAATCAAATATACATATTTAAGGGGAATTCTATGAAAATGTACACTATCAAAGGCCTTTTCATAATCCACAAACACCATCAAAAGTGATTTCTATATTCTATGCATTGTCTTACAACATGTCTTGAAACGAAAATCTTGGTCAGTACCGCTTGTACCTTTTCTAAATCCTCCTTGTTCATCTCTCAGCTTTTCCTCAATTTTTTTTCTCCAGAATAAACATACTATATATTTTCATAACAACAGACGTAATTCTTATGCTTCTGTAATTTTTGCAAACAGTCAGGTCCCTTAATTTGGCCATTTTCACCAACACTCCCAACTCCCATTAATCAGGTTTTGCCTGTTCATGCCGTATACTACAAAATAATCTTGTAAGTAGTCAGGTAGTCACTACGTTTTTGGCCAGTATCATCTCGGAAGCTATCCCATCGTATCTAGGGACTTTCCTTCTCTTCAGAGTTTTGAGGATAGCTTTAACTTCAAACAAACTGAAATCATTTTTGGGCACAGCAAGGTCTTCATGGTATATTAATCAAATTAATTACTTCTTATCTCCTATTCATAAGCTCACTAAAGTTTTCCATCCAACGTTGCCTTTCTTCATCTTCTGTTGTTATAACAGATCCATCTCTCTTTTAGATGGGTATATGCTTCTTCTTTGCCACCATAGAGATTGCATTAATAATTCTATGAGTAATTCTTACACCATAGTCACCTCCTCAATTCGTAGCTTTATCTGCCTCCTCTGCTTTACTGTCTAAATATTCTCTCTACTCAGTAATAGATTTTCTTTTGACCTCACTATCAATACAAGAATACTTGGCATGCTCTACCTTGTAATTTTCTTTACTTCCTCGAAAACTCCCAACGATCAATTTAGGTTTTGTCTCCTTTTTATAGAATCCCAAGTATCATTTGATATCTATGACTTTTTCCTTGTAACTGTGTGTGTCAAGACTTCACAACCAACTGACTGATATATATTCTGTATATCACACCATTTTTCATTGATTGTCTGCTTTATGTCTCTTAAGGTCTCCAGGACTGAATCTCTATTCAT
>NC_090747.1:55072489-55104989 GCF_036898095.1 Palaemon carinicauda | reverse complement strand
AATAAATCATTCTAAAAACAGTAACAACGTCAAAATAGATGTCATATATAAACTATTAACAACCTCATAACTATGTCATATATGAACAAGGAAAAGACTCATGTCAGTCTGGTTAACATAAAAACATTTGCTCGAACCTTGAACTTTTGAAGTTCTACTGATTCAACTTCCCGATTAGGAAGATCATTCCACAACTTGGTAACAGCTGGAATAAAACTTCTAGAATACTCTGTAGTATTAAGCCTCATGATGTAGAAGACCTGGCTATTAGAATTAACTGCCTGCCTAATATCACGAACAGGATAGATTTGTCCAGGGAGATGTGAATGTAAAGGATGGTCAGAGTTAGGAAAAATCTTATGCAACATGCATAATGAACTGATAGAACGACAGTGCCAAAGATTAATATCTAGATCAGGAATAAGAAATTTAAGAGACCATACGAATTAATAGAAATAAAAAAAGAGACATCATACTTAAAAACTAGATTAACAAGAATTATAACAAAATCAGTACGTACAGAATTATAAATAAAGTGATTGATGAAACCCATAGACTATAGTAAAATTTCAGAAAAACTGGTCAATATGGAGTAGCCGAAACACCATGGCAGGCTAAATACCCTCCAGGATACCCACTTCAACTGAAGGGAGGGCAGTAAGGATGGTTTTGAGTAGAAATAAAATCAGAAAAGGAAAAGATGACCTCATGATAAACCACCAGGCATCCAGGGCCCTTCGATTAAGCCCGCCCAACACACAATTTAAAAAAAAAAAAAAAAAAACAAGAGGAAGAAAAAAAATAATATGATAGAAAAGTGTGCCCGAGTGTACCCTCAAGCAAGAGAACTCTAACCCAAGACAGTGGAAGACCATGGTACAGAGGCTATGGCAATACCCAAGACAAGAGAACAATGGTTTAATTTTGGAGAGTCCTTCTCCTAGAAGATCTGCTTACCATAGTTAAAGAGTCTCTTCTACCCTTACCAAGAGGAAAGTACACTGAACAATTGCAGTATAGTAATTAACCTCTAGGGTGAAGAAGTGTTTAGTGTCTCATTGCTGTCAGGTGTATGAGGAAAGACGAGAATATATAAAGCATAGGCCAGGCTATTCTGTGTATCTGTAGGCAAAGAAAAAATAATCCGTAACCAGAGAGAGGGATCCAATGCAATACTGTCTGGCCAGTCAAAGGATCCAATAACTCTCTAATGGTAGCATCTCAACGGGTGGCTGGTGCCCTGGTCAGCCTACTACCTATGTATCTATCTATCTATCAGTCTATCTATCTAGCTGTTTATCAATCATTACATCTATGCCTCTATTTATCTATGTATCTATGTAAATATATATATATATATATATATATATATATATATATATATATATATATATATATATATATATATATATATATATTCATATATGTATATATATATATATATATATATATATATATATATATATATATATATATATATATATATATATATATCATATATGTATATATATATATATATATATATATATATATATATATATATATATATATATATATATATATATATATATTTATATATAGTATAATAAAGCAGTTGTTTGGATGTGCATGGGAAGTGTTTTTTTTTTAAATAATTATTATCAAACTAATAACTATAATAATATGAAATTGAGAGATTAATTTAATGATGAAAGAAATAACAGCTTGAAAGATTTATCATAAAAATCTACACATAAAGATATTGAGCGCAGTGATAACACTAGATAAGAGTTTATATTTAAACATCTACATAGTAAATCATTTACAGAGGACCAATACATGGATATCTCTTGGTTGCTAATTTGGAACTATTATCTGTATGTTTATGAAATTTATTTAGGCAAGTTATTTAGTTAATGGAGGAAGACTGGTAGCACCTGTTGCTTCTCCATATAAAATGTATGGAATGAATGCTATTTTACCATAATTACTTATTCCTGGGAGACATTTTAAATTATGGATAACTCTTTCAAGAAATTATAGTTTTTGCTCACAAAAAGGCAATTTTCAAAAGCAATTTATAATAATTTTAAAGAAAATTATTACAAAGTAAACTCCAGACGATTTAAAAATCCTTTTATGTTCACGAATACAATATTCAATTCAGTTATACATTGAAATTGAAGTTTATCGATGTGAAAAACTGTATTTAGTACCCTTATTTTGGTAATTAGATGAAATCGGGTTACCATAGAATTAAATAAGGCTCAGCATCCATTAAATGTAATTATTAGTTTACTATTTTACAAAATAGCAATTTAAGTCTGAGAAAAAAAGCAAACGGAGTATATAAATACCAAATAAGGTGATTAGTCATTTGGTAAACATTATTCAGATATTTGCTCTTTGCTAACCCTGAAACAACACAGTAATTGTTGGACGGAAATAATATTTTTTTGGAGAGAGATTCGGTCAACGATGCATTACCATATATCTGATATTCAACTCATGTGTATGCTGATAGTCCAGAGGCCAAATTCACCAGACAGATATGCGGGGTTGTGTCTGCTATTTTTTGGTTAGAGTTATGGAGGTCATCAATAACGTATTGAACTTAATTCTATGAAATAGCCTTTGTGTGCTTGCCATTTGGTTTACACTGTGCGCCTGTTACATTTTCGAGTAAGATCAATGTAGTTTTTGGTGATATGTTAGGTGAAATACTGTTTGTTTTCTATGTGGATCGTTTGATAATTGTTTAGACTTTTTTATTGAACCTTTGCTTAATCTGGAATTGATGTTAAGTAGATTACATCTGTTTAATTGGAAATTGAAACGAATTTTGATAATTTTCAGGAGTAACTTTGTGTATTTGGAGAATGTTTTTATTATCTTTTCCGCCTATCTATGTGCTTATTCAAATGAAAATCACCGTTCATACCCCCTTTATTTGTGTCCATTCAAAAACGTAGCTAGAAGTACGTATTGTGTATTGCTAAACTAAACTCGTCCGATCTTCTTCTCATTAAGGGAATGTTCATTTTAATTCTAGAAAGGATGTTTTCATCTTTCTTTCTATCATCATCATCTCCTACGCCTATTAACGCACGTGGCCTCAGTTAGATTTCACGCTTCATCGTCCTTAACCATGTAGGCCTTGGTCTTCTAACTCTTTTAGTGTCTTGTTGAAAATTCGGTGAATTCAACTCTCTTGGGAGAATCCATACACATAAACAAATTTGGCTTGTCACCATGTTATGGTTGCTTGACTGTCACTTTTGTAAGACGATTACATCTTTAATGAAATTAACTTTTCACTGATAATATAAACTATTTTGTTTTCAGTTTTTCCATTTGGGTTTCTCTATGTCAAATTAGTATTTTCCCTTTTTTATGTACATTTTAGCAATTTCTATAAGCAAGTAAACTCGGTCCTTTCTTTTGCCTACTCCAAGTTTACCTATTGCTGATTCGCCCCTCGTCTTAGAGAGCATGCCCTTCGTCATTCATATGGACCACATGCTTCTGGGGCATGCCTTAACTCGACAGTGCGATGCTTGGTCCGCCTGTCAACGACAACATCTCTCCGTCGAGACTGAATGCAACTACACCCTTCATCACGTCCCTAGGAAAAGGAATTCCATTGCCGATACTCTGTCAAGAAACACATTGGCCACCATTCACCTTGGAATGGATTACAACACCTTGGCAGAAGCCTAACGAGAAGATCCGGAATACAAAACATGCTAGACATAGAAAGACGTTGCCCTTGACGACTCTAGCTCCCCTTCCTATGTTATTTCAATTGTGGTAAGACGCTACCGTGGATACTAAACCCCATGCGGACACAGGTGTTTGATTTCATCCCTGTCCTTTCAAACTTTTAGCTCCATTCTTTTTTAAATCTACTGAAGATGAAGTTCATTTGGACTGGCATTACTAAGTATGTTAAGGATTGGACCTATGCCTGTACTTCAAGCTAAGCTTCATAAGCACATCTACAAACAGATTCTTGATTGTTCCCCTTTTCTCAACCTGAACTTAGATTTGACCACATTCACGTCGGAATAGTAGGTTCCCCATCCGCATGACAACCATCCCTATGCAAACTTCAACGTCCACTCATGTACATCTGCCTTACTCCTAGGAAGGATAGCAAATTTTAATATCTCTGAGCATATTACTTTTGACAGAGGTACCACTTTCACCTCTCAATTGTGACGATCATTAGTGAATCTCCTGGGCATCACCCTACATCAAACAGCAACCTACAACCCTGCAAAAAACGGAATGGTTGAACGTTTTCATCGCACCTTTGATGTCCAACTGCAATGACTCCATCTGGTTTACTCAGCTTCCCTGGTCTTCTTTAGAATAAGGGTGACCTGGATATCGTAGCTGTATTATTATTATTATTATTATTATTATTATTATTATTATTATTATTATTATTATTATTATTATTATTAAAACCCTAGTTGGAAAAGCAAGATGCTATAATCCCAGGGCTCCAACAGGGAAAATAGCCCAGTGGAGGAAGGAGACAGGTAAAAATAAAATATTTTAAGAGCAGTAACATTAAAATAAATATTTCCTATATAAACAATAAAAATTCTAACACAACAAGAGAAAGAGAAATAAGATAGAATAGTGTGGCCGAGTGCACCATTTAGCAAGAGAACTCTAACCAAAGACAATGGAAGACCATGGCACAGAGGCTATGGCACTACCTAAAGAGTCTCTTCCATCCTTACCAGGATGAAAGTGTTTACTGAACAATTACTGTGCAGTATACCGATTGGTGAAGTAGAATTGTTTGGTAATCTCAGTGTTGTTAGGTGTATGAGGACAGAAGAGAATATGTAAAGAATAGGCCAGACTATTTGATGTGTGTGTAGGCAAAAGGAAAATGAACCGTAACCAGAGTGAATGATCGATTGTACTTCTGTCTGGCTAGTCAAAAGACCCTCTTACTCTCTAGCCGTAATATCTCAACGGGTGGCTGGTGTATGGCGACCTGGTGGTCGTCCCTTTGGAATTTTTTTTTTTTTTTTTTTTTAGCTCCAACCTCCTCTGACGATTTCCAGCGTCTACGTCATGTTGTGGGAAAACTCACTCCCTGCCGCTAGACTTGAAAATCACTGCAAAGCAACACATACCGACTGTCTTAAAAACTACAAAACCACCGTTGACACCCACTTGCCCCAGCCTTTTCCTTGTTCTTCATTGCAAACAACAAACCGAAAGTTTTCTTATTTGATATTCGTGCCAAAGAAGCCTGGTTTCCAGTACTTTCCTAATACCTGAGTATTTCCTGCAAAATGACCCGCCTATATTTCGACTGTATAGGGCAGGGAGCCTTATTCCAAATGTATACCTTTTTAAGAGGGAGCCATATAATACACGTTAATTTCAAACACGATCATACACTGTAATATTTTCTCCCCCCCCTCTCTCTCTCTCTCTCTCTCTCTCTCTCTCTCTCTCTCTCTCTCTCTCTCTCTCTCTCTCTCTCAGACAATGGCAAACCCTGATTAAGCTTCCCGATGCATGATTCATATTGTTAAAGTTTTTGTGTCATTGTAATCCTCAACTGTTTGTATATAGGTTTCTTATGTCGTTTGAATAAGATCAGTCATATCCAGCTCGTCTTCCCTTATCAGCCTATAACAAACATTTTATACACATCAGTACTGCTATGTAAAGCACTTGTCACTACCTGTAGTCATTACCAACAGCATTTTAAGTAAAATACATAACATAAAATATAGTATTTAGCTTGTTTTGTTATCTAAATTTAATACGGTTGGTATTGCATTCTCTCTGCTACTAAATACAATGGGATATGCTTCAAGATAGATGATAATCCAATAACTCCTAATTATTGTAAATAAAGTTTGTTTCTCTCTTATTTCCTTGAAGAGTTTTTAATCCTTTAAAGAGAGTTGCCTATTGATTTTCTACTCGCAAGTAATTATTCTTTAATTATCAATTATTGAGAGGTTCTTACTTGATTATAACGAAGCCTAGCAATTCCTGTGAACATGGAAATGTCAATGAAAAAGAATTAACAAATACAAGAGTTATATATCGTGTCACAGACAATACATTTGAAATTGTGCGTCTCTCTCTCTCTCTCTCTCTCTCTCTCTCTCTCTCTCTCTCTCTCTCTCTCTCTCTCTCTCTCTCTCTCTCTCGTTTTATATGATCATTACATTATATTTGTATTAAGTTTTATAACTAACAATAATAATAATAATAATAATAATAATAATAATAATAATAATAATAATAATAATAATAATAATAATAATAATAATAATATATCATTTTATTTTCTTATACCTGTTATTTATATCCTCTCATTTCAGTATAAATTTCCATACGTTTTTCAACCGAGTTACATCTATATATATTTAACTTTCTCACTAATTCACATTTTCAAACTTTTGTTAATTTAATTTTTTTATGTGGTTATCCAGACCATATATATTTTTTTAGTCTCAGCTGATGATTGGAAAAAAGATGAATAACGCATATCAATGATTTCTCAAAGTAGTTGTAAAATAATATCCTTAAGAAAATTAATCATGCTTCGGATGAGAAGACATAAGTTGGCCAAGAGCAGGGATTAATGGGGGAAGCGGGAAATATTCAAAATTTAAGCTTACGTCCCCTCTCATGTAATTAAATTCAACTTTATTTTCGAATAAAATTAGAAAGAAAACTTGAAATTAAGTTCCCGGAAACAGGATCTCAACAAACCTGGGCTTCAGCACTAAACCGTTTTCTGAAGAATACAAGATTTAATCTCGAAAAATTTCACATGACTAGAGTTTTCACATAATCAATATAATACAGTAGTAATGGGAGGCTAGATTTTATCATTTTATAAGAGCTAGGAATTCTTACTATCATACTATTTGCCAAAATAAAGTTACACTATGATAAAAATGTATCTGAAAATTTCTAAATTGGAACATATTATCTGGCGATTCCTCAGTAAAAAAAGAAAAAGAAAAAAGAAATATCCAATAAATTTTGCAAAGCCGAACCTTTTTATTTGAATTGCCGATATTTCATAGCGAGATTGCATCGCATTACCGAATGCAGGTTATATTTGAAATATCAAATACAGATGTGATGCAATGGGCAATGAAAAATCAACATTCGTGAATGCATGAACCGTGGATTTGAGATATAATGAACAAATATTTTAGATTAAATGCAAAATGAAAGTTTTTCTCATCATAGAAAGATACATATTTTTATAATTCTTCTTGTATAAAGAATAATGAAACAGACAATAGAGATTCTGAACCTTATTATGGGTTTTCGTAATATTAGAAATAAATCCCAAAAGCTATTATCTATTGAATCCATTCAAGTGTTTAATTTCAATATTTTATGAAGATCTTTTATGTCTTTTTTAAATTCCACCAATAATACAAATATATACGCCCTACGTCATATATATATATATATATATATATATATATATATATATATATATATATATATATATATATATATATATATATATGTGTGTGTGTGTGTGTGTATATATATATATATATATATATATATATATATATATATATATATATATATATATATATATATATATATATATATATATATATATATATATATATATATATATATATATATATATATATATATATATATATATATATATATATATATATATATATATATATATATATATATATATATATATATATATATATATATATATATATATATATATATATATATATATATATATATATATATATATATATATATATATATATATATATATATATATATATATATATATATATATATATATATATATATATATATATATATATATATATATATATATATATATATATATATATATATATATATATATATATATATATATATATATATATATATATACACACACATATATATATATATATATATATATATATATATATATATATATATATGTATATGTATATATATATATATATATATATATATATATATATATATATATATATATATATATATATATATATATATATATATATATATATATATATATATATATATATATATATATATATATATATATATATATAACTTTTGGTCGATTAATGCCAAATCTACAAAATCAGAATTTCCTTATCATTACCACTTGAATCTTACAATTATGAATTGCATTCTTGTTTGAACATTGAAGTAAAAGAAAAGATTTCACATGAAAAATGAACGAGAGCTTCAATTTGTGACTGTTTCTTTTGAAATAAAAGGGGGGGGGGGTTACCTATTATAAAATTAATCCTTTTATTTTTTGGTAAATTTTCTATCCTCGAATGTTGTTTCAAGAGTCATCAATATGAGATAGAATGGAAGACGACTAACAGACAACTAAGTAACAATGACCAAAAAGTAGTTATACTCTGTCTTTAAAATAACGTCAGTTAAAAAAATTTCAAATGATCTTCTGCGTTTTGTCCTTAATGATATCTGCTTTGATCGGCAAAGTATGTATTATTATTTGATGATAAAATATAAATTTTCCTGTACCACGACCAGTTTTGCTGATTTTTTTCTGTCTCAAACTTTTTTCCTAAAATATATTTGATATATTTCTATCGTCTCTACGAACTGGATCCTTGTTTTTTTCATGTTGGGAAAGGAAACTTTATATTGCTTCATCTTGAAGTGATTCTGTACCTGGCTCATGGTTCCTTTGATATCATCACAAAATTCGATACCTCTAAAAATACTTTTCATATTACCTCACGATATTTCCTAAAGTTTACCTCTCATAGAAACGTAAATGGTAAAGATGTTTTTCCTTACTTGCTCTAACTGCCTCCAAGTAGGACATATTGGTTCTTATCCTAATTGAAATCTGCTGCATAGGGTGGGTTTAAATAGGATATCGACTCAATATTTTTACTGGAATAACAGTTTAAAAAGGTACACTTCACCTCTTTAAATGTAAAACAAATGAGATTTATTACTAATAAAAAAAGTAACAAACTTTACTCGGATGATTGAAAACCGGTAAGTAATTCTTTACTTTAATGAATATAAACTAATATTAATTTAACAAATAAACAACAACGTTCTATGTAACATAAAGACAAACTTATAATTGTTAATTTAGAAACTGCACTGATTGATGACACAGCCTTATAAACTTCTTGTTTAACTAATGGTCTTTCTTTTGCAGAAAGTTTAGCTATTCTCTTGGGAGCGTGATGCCAGTTATTGTTTTTTCGGGTATTTACTTACAAAATGGCAGAATATATCTATTATGACAATTATATGGACGGCAGATGAAAATTTACATATATTTTCACATCTTTGTGATTTTTTTTTACTTGACTCTCCAAAGCCTCGGATAGGCAGATAATACCTTTTTTCTTTCTTTTTTTTTTCCTTTTTGTTACTGGGCTCATTATATATTCCAGTCAGAATCTATAGGTCCATGTGCATTATGAGGGTTTTTTTTTATGGTGAATTTCATTTATAACATAACTCTGATGATATCTACATTGGGAGTATCTCTTTTAATCCCTCTGTTTGGATACTCTAAAGAAAATTAAGTAATGATAAGGCTGAAACTTTATCATGTTTGTTTGTTTGTTTTTCTTTCTTATTTTTAAATTTTACCTAATATTCTCATAAAACATGTAAATTATCTAGATGTACATTTTGGCATTTTTTTCTGAAAGAAATGAATAAAGCTCATTCTAACATTTTGTTTCTTTCAAAATAATTGTGACATACGTTCGGGACTCTCTTCAGCTGGAGAACCAGGTGAACCAGAAAATCATTGTGCAAAAGAGTAGGATGAGGTTTACATTTTATTGTTGAAAAACAGTAATCGCTAAAGAAATCCACTTCTACAGCCTCCTCAATAAAATTGGAATTTCTTGCCCTAACAATATGAAGAGCGTAAGCCGATAAACATTGAGTCTGGCAACCTTTATGAATGCATACAGATAAGCAAAAGAAAACAGAAAAGTTGACAAAATCTGCAGGCTGATTGTTAATGTAATCACAAGTTAAAATGAGCTCAGACACTAACTTGACTGAACTATCTTTGTACGAACTAATTTTTTGGAATAAGGAACGAAAGGTTAATACACGATTTGAGAAGGTAGTTTGAATAAAACAAACTTAATGTTGATCCGTTAATCTATATTGTTATAAAAGAGTTTTCTCATAAATCATAGAAATAGCTCACCGAGAAGATTGTCAGAGATCGATAAAAAATAAATAAATAAATAAATAAATAACATTTCCTCGAACTGAAAAAACCATTGATATTTCTCATTCGATATTACAGTTTTTGGTCAACGATCATGAAACACTTGTCCGGTTGCTACATTTTATGCATAATCGACTCTTGAGACCATAAGACTTGAAGATTTACCAGAAAATATATCCTTCTCCAGACATATTGTCAATTCAAATTATATGTTTTCGTACGGGATTGATTTTGAATATCGGTGTTGTCCTCCTACGTTAAGAGTTCACAGAAAAATTACCTTTAATTAGCTTGACGTTACTTATATATGTTTATTGAAAAAAAGAATGAATAAAAAAAATAAGTAGCTCCCTTCTATATTTTTGATAATCCGTAATAGCTATAACTTTTCGATTATGTCTGTATTCAAAAAGTGATAAATCTAGCATAAAGAAGTAGAAGGATTCACTATATTATATAAGCAACATTAATTGACTAATGGAAATTCATCTTGATCCACAACTAAATATCAAGCTATGTATCTCTGTAAATTACAAAATATTTAATAAGTTATGAGTCAAAATAAATGAACAAGTTTCTTATTTTCTTAATCAAACAATAAAACAGAAAATAATAGATGAAAAGAAGATGTAGTTATCTTTTACATTCCTATTTATCTACTTTTTCAAGTGAGTTACATATTTGAGCCGCATTTTGAAAGAGAATTTTAGTTTCAATGGCTCTCATACTTAAAACATTCATTTATGAAGTAAATATAGAAAAAATAATGCATATAATATATAATATATAATATACAATATATAATATGTTATATTTAATATATAATATATAATATAATGTGCATATATATATATATATATTTAATATATAATATATAATATAATATATATATATATATATATATATATATATTAATATATATATATATATATATAATATATATATATATATATATATATATATATATATATATATACATATATATATAAATTAATGTATATATATCTACATATATATATATATATATATATATATATATATATATATATATATATATATATATATATATATATATATATATATATATATAATTATATATATATATATATATATATATATATATATATATATATATATATATATATATATATATATATATATATATATATATATATATATATATATATATGTATATATATACATAATTACATAAATTATCAAGATTTTACTTTTGTAAGGTTAATATCATTATTTCCTTTTTCCTTTTTTTAGTACCATTTGCAACATAATTTGATACATACATACGAGTTAAGGTTGTATATGTAAGCTCTTCGTGAGCATAGCAATTACAAAGTAATGTTAGTGGAGTCCTATTAAATACATTTCTAGTGAACGGAGAATTATTCCAAAGAAAATGTATTGCCGCCTATGTTTTTCATACTCCTCGTGGATTTTGTAATAAGTGGAACAATCGGAGATGGTAGTAAAGGATTGGACTGGATTGGTAATAGAATATTAGCAGACCTAGATTATGCTGATGATGCTGTCTTTATTATAAGAGCATCACACGATTAGAAATGCTTGATTACTAGATTGCAAGAAATATCACAGGAGGTTGGACTCGAGATGAATAAAAGAAAGACAGATGATTGGAAAGAGAAAGGACTATTAAGGTAGTAATATCTAAATATTTAAGGTCTTTAAATCTGGAGTTTGATGAAATATTGAAAAAAAAATCGCCTGAAATTACATATAATAATCAGGCTATATATATATATATATATATATATATATATATATATATATATATATATATATATATATATATATATATATATATATATATATATATATATATATATATATATATATATATATATATATATATATATATATATATATATATATATATATATATATACATATATATATATATATATATATATATATATATATATATATATATATATATATATATATATATATATATATATATATATATATGTATATATATATATATATATATATATATATATATATATATATATATATATATATATATATATATATATATATATATATATTATATATATATATATATGTATATATATATATGTATATATATATATATATATATATATATATATATATATATATATATATATATATATATATATATATATATATATATATATATATATATATATATATATATATATATATAAAACGGATTTTGAAGCCAAGCGAAAAATCTATTTTTGGGTGAGGTAGCCATATCGTCCTGATGGAAGTTCCTTAATTAGTAGCTTCCTAGGTTATATTTGACTACAGTGATATATCCCAGAGAATTTACCAAAGGTATCCAGAATTCTAACTCCTGGAGCGAATATTCCTTAAAATTGGATATCGCGTAATCAGAGGACGTATTCTTGACACGTCTCATAGCTATCTACAGCCTTAATAGCGTTTCTGCTTCGAGGGGGAAAAAGTGGCAAGAATATAGGAGAATCGTTAAAGAGGCAACGCTCTCGACACTCCTACTGTACTGTAAATAGTGCGCCGAATCGCCACCGTGAGGCGCCACCAAACCATTCTTTGTAGCTTTGTAGGTGTTCCAGATACAGTATCATAGGGAGGGATTCATTATCCTTTTGTCAAAAAGAGGGTGGGCCCATCAGGATGACATGGCTACCTCACCCAAAAATAGATTTTTCGCTTCGCTTCAAAATCCGTTTTTGGGGCTCAGGCCATGTCGTCCTGATGGAAGTTTACCAGAGCATTAATGTATCTGTGGATTTTCAATAGTGCCGTTATCTCGAGATAAATATTTCCTATTTGGTCTTCTACACCCATAGACACTTGATGTTACCGTTATACATCAATTAACTGATCATAAACTATGTCAGCTCTTCCTGCCCACTACAGGGAAGAGTCTGGGTAGACTCTAGGAAAAAACCCGAGGATTGTGAGTTCAAGGAACAATCTAGCGAACAGTTTATATATTAGTGTCATCATATACATAAAGGATAGTTTGTACTTAGATGGTATATCTCTGTATAGGTTACTGATACCTCCCAAGTCTGGCTGAAAAGAGACAGACAGGTTTATATACGTGTAGGAACCTTAGTTCAGTAAAATAAACAGTATAGTACAATGAGTTCTTACCTGTTTGCTTGTTTGCATAAAAGCATGAATAGTAATAACAGAATTAAAATAAGTTTCACCTGAAAAGGAAAACATTAGCCATTCTAAGGGAAATATAAAATTTCACTATGTATTCTGTTGTTACTAGGAACACTGTGCATATAAGTATGCCTGGCACTTGTGTCAGTCTATTATGCTTAATGTCACCTGTGTAGAGAGAACAGTCTATAGAGTTATCACTAAACACAATACTCAACATGATATGTCTTACGAGTCTATCATGGACACCCTTCACTAAAAGTCCCAATTAGTACACTGTTCTTCGCAGTAATCAAGCGGCAGGTTTTATAACACTGCCTGTGCCACCACATGAAATTTTATTTCCTGTAATTGCTTCGCATAGTGTTTAAAGAAAACTCTGGATGACTTCCATCCAGTGTAATCACGAAGGCTTTCAAACAACATCGTCTGAAAGAAATTCAGAGAAAGGGCAACTTTTCTCGGATCATGACCTGCGGGTGTACTGTCTGGATTAGCTCTGCGTATAAAATAGGTGATTTTCGCCCTTAACTGTTTCAAGGATAATGTTGAACCAGACCTCTCTCCCATGAAAAGCTGACCTCCCTTAAAGTCTGAAGTTCTATGAAGATAGATATTTAGGCATTCCACTGGGTAGAGGGATGCTTCTTCCTTCAAAGGGCAGATTCTCCAGGGACCCCATCTCTTAGTTGGCAGCTCGTTCTTGGCAAGAATCGTTAGGTCCGGAAAGAAGTTCAGTTCTCCGGCGTCTGTGAACTGAATGTGGCCATCATCCCTCAAGAGGGCCACTATTTCGCTAACTCTGGCTCCTGAGGCTAGTGTAAATAAGAATATCACCTTTTGAGTCAACTCTTGCAGCGAGCAATCCTCATTGTTCAGAGTTGATGCTAAGTGAAGAACCTTATCCAAAGACCATGAAATGGGCTTTGGAGGAGCTGCGGGCCGAAGTTTAGCGCAGGCTTTTGGAATCTTGTTGAAGATTTCATTAGAAAAGTCTATCTGGAAGGCATATAGTATTGGTCTGGCTAGGGCAGATTTACATGTAGTAATCGTGTTGGCTGCTAAACCCTGTTCATGAAGATGGATGAAGAAGGACAAGCTGAAATCCGTAGAAATCTCCTTAGGTTTCTTCGCCTTGACAAATGCAACCCATTTCTTCCAGGAAGACTCATATTGTCTTCTTGTTGACTTTGACTTGTATTCTTCTAAGAAGTTAATACTGTCCCTAGAAATCTCGAACCGTTTCTTGACCGCTAGGGCAAAAAAATCATGAGATGAAGGTTCTAGGTTTTCTCTGAAGAAGCTGAGACAGTCAATTTTTGCATTTGCTGAGTCAGAACTGGATCCGGCAACGGGATCAGCTTCAGGCGTAGTTCCGTTATCAAAGGGAACCAAACACTGTTGGGCCACTTGTGGGCCGCTATTGCTGCTATCCCTCGAAAGGATCTCAGTTTGTCGAGGACTTTCACCAGAAGGTTTGTTGGAGGGAACATACCAGGGTAGCTTCTTGTTGTCGCTCGTTGCGAAGAGATCTATCTGCAGTCCTGGGACTTTGCGTAATATGAAGGAGAATGATTTTGCGTCTAGGGACCATTCTGACTCTATCAGGTTGACCCTAGATAGAGCGTCTGCTGTCACATTGCGGAACCCTTGAAGGTGGACTGCTGACAAGTGCCATCTCTTCTTTTTCACTAGACGAAGGATGGCCAGTATCACTTGATTTATGTGAGGCGATCTCGAGCCTTGTCGATTTAGGCATCTCATTACAACTTCGCTGTCTAGAAACAGACGGATGTGGATTGAGCAGCGAAGTTCCAGTTTCTTCAGAGAGAGAAGAACTGCCATGGCTCCCAAAAAATTGATGTGGAAGGTCTTGAAGAGGGGAGACCAGCGTCCCTGGACTCTCTGATGATGAGAGTGACCTCCTCACCCCTCTTTTGAGGCGTCCGTGTGAACGGTGACTGCCGGTGGAGGTGGTTTCAGAGGTGCCTTGCTCTTCAGGTTCTTGGCTTCCGACCATGATTTGAGTAGTGATCACAGACGATTTGGAAAAGGTCTTTGTAGATCTCTTCGAGCGTTTGATGCGTAGTTTCCTCAAACTCCTGATGCATCTTTTAATTGTGCTTTCAATATTGGATCTGTCACTGAGGCAAACTGGAGGGACCCCAACACTCTCTCCTGTTGCCTTCTTGATATCCTGTCGGATTGAAGAAGTTTCTTGACAGATCCTGCTATCTCTTTCCTCTTCTTTGATGGAATGGAAAGGCAGTGTGACTGTAAATCCCATTGGATGCCCAGCCACTGGAACTTTTGAGCTGGAGATACACGAGACTTTTCCAAGTTGATCTTGAATCCTAAGTGTTCCAGGAACTGGATCACTTGCTTGGAGGCTTGCCTGCACTCTTTCTCGGATGCTGCCCACACCAGCCAATCGTCCAGGTAGGCTACTACCTGGATCCCCTTTAGGCGTAGTTGATGAATGACTGCATTCGCAAGCTTGGTGAATACCCTTGGGGCTATGTTTAGACTGAAGGGTATGGCTCTGAAAACGTACTTTCTTTTCTGTGGTTTGAACCCTAGATAGGGGGAAACTTGACGGTTGATTGGAATATGCCAGTACGCATCCGTCAGGTCTATGGAAACTGTGTATGCCCGTTTGGGCAAAAGGGTCCTTATGTGTTGAAGCGTCAGCATTCTGAATTTGTGGTTCATTATGAACTTGATGAGTGGTGATAAATCCAAAATGACTCTGAGCTTTTCCGAATCATTCTTCGGAACACAAAATAGCCTTCCTTGGAATCTGATGGACTTTGCCTTCCGTATAACTCTTTTGTTCAGGAGTTCCTGAACATATTCTTCCAGAATGGGGGTTGAGTGCTGGAAGAATTGAGGAAAGTTTGGTGGAGTTGAGCTCCAACTCCACCCTAGTCCGTTCTTGATTAGGCTGTGGGCCCAGTGATCAAAGGTCAAACGATCCCGGAAGAGTAGAAGTCTCCCTCCTACCGGTAGCATCTCACTTGGAGTGCTGGTTGGAGGACTTGCCTCCTTGGCCACGTCCACCTTTGTTACCCCTACCTCTGAAGGGGCGTCTAGAGGACCCTCAAAAGGAACCTCGAGACTTTGGCCTAAAATTCGTCGATTTGCTTTCTAAGACTGGGGTGAACACCGGCGATTGGGTCGCCAGCGTTTGGGGCACCAGTTGGAAGGTGGTGGTTGGATGTGCCACCGTCTGGGGCACCGTGGCCACGGGAAGCTGTTGCTGTTTTTTAGGCCGAGAGGGCACTCTTGGTCGTTTTGATTTATTCTTCGGCTGGGGACCCTTGTCAGTGGAAGATTTTCTTTTTGAGGACAAGCCCCACTTGGAGGGGAGATTCCTGTTCTCCGTAGCGGCTTTGTCCACAACCTCTTTGACCACTTCTCTTGGGAAGAGGTCTTTTCCCCAGATATTGGAGGCTATGAGCTTCCTTGGTTCGTGTCTCACTGCAGCCGAGGCAAACACGAACTCTTTACAAGTCCTTCGGGCTTTGATAAAGTTGTACAAGTCCTTGGTGACTGTCGTCAAATGAGATTTGGCGAAGACCATGTACATATCTGGGGTGTCCGGGATGCTTGCCATAGTCTCTAAGCCAGTCTGCAGAGACATGGAAGCAGCAAGACGTTCTTTAGTCTCTTGTTCCCTGCGCAGGAGAGACTCTGACAGCTTCGGGAGGTTTTCGCCGAACTGTCGTCCAGCAATATCTGCCTCCAGCTTCCCAACTGTGAAGGTGTTATGAACACCCTTCCAGTCTTTATCATCTGATGGAAAGGCAAGGGAAAAGGGTCTACACTCCTCCAGTGTAGGGCAAGGTTTCCCTGCTTCAACTGCCTTTAAGGCTGCCTTAAACCCTTTGTTCATTAAGGGGAAGGCACATTTGGGGTCAGCAATAAAGGACGGGTGCTTTTTGCTGAGAGCCGGCACCTTGGAACTAGTAAAGGCCCTCTCTTTCAAGGTGGTTGTATATAAGGCCTGAGCCTTAGAGAGTTCGAGGACAATCGTCTCCTTCGGCTCTGTTTCCTCCTTGGATACAGGTTCCGTCCTTAGACGGACATAGCAGTCTGGGTAGGCCCCTTTGCTATGCAAAAACTCAATTTCCTCTACTGGGACAGTGCCCAGTTTCTCCGAGAGGAAGATCTTCCCCCCGCCCCCCCCCCCCCGACATTGGCATATGCTCTGCATATCTCCAAGGGTTAACGTCAGAGAAAGCGGGGAGATCCTTGACGTTTAGCTTCTTCGGGGCTAAACGTGTTGCAACCAGATGATGCATTTCCGTCCGAAGAGAAGCTTCTTTCTCCGACGATTTCTTCTGAATGTCCTGCACCATAGACAGCAGCAAGTGCAACATACCCGTTATGGAATCTAGCTGGGGTGCAGTAGATGAAGTCGAAGGCACCAGCTCAGTCACCGTGGCTGAAGATACCGAAATCATTTCGGTCTTATCGACTTCAGCCTCAGGAGGTACGTCATCCTCCTGCTCCAGTTCTTCCAGTAGGAGATTGTTCTCAGTCTCCTCTGAGACAACCGACATGTTGTCATCTTAATGGATGCCCTTCAAGGCATCTGAAACAACAGACTTATGTCAGCCTGGTCAACCTAAAAATATTTGCGGCAACCTGCAAGTTTGAACTTATGAAGTTCTACCGATTCAAACTACCCGACTAGGAAGTTCATTCCACACCTTGGTCAGGTTGAGCCTGGGGAATGATTGCATCCGCAGATGCCCTAGGGAAAAGACAGTCCCTCATCCTCTCATTAGGAAGGTATGGGCCAGAGGTGTTCTTCTGAAAACCCCTGACCCATTTTTGCAGCGTGTCCCTTGCTGCATCCCCTGACTCAGTAGACTTTTGATCATCAAAAGCCTCTTTTACCAGATTGTCACAAACGGTACATACCTGTGGGTCCCAGTATTTGAGAGCCCCCTGGGTGACTGCGCAGCAAGCATGGGGCCTGCACACGTCATGGCCTTAGAAGTTCTTGCTACGGACCCTGCAAAAGCTGTTCACGCACTCGGGATGCTCCTCCTGTAAAGAAAGAAAGCATATAAGTATTCGGTGAAATTCTCAGATTTCAGCATACATATTTTTTGTTTCTTTTTTAAATATTAGCTTGGATAGAAGCTAGAAAATAGGAAAGACACCTACTTGTGTTTCCTGTCCAGCTCATTGCTTTGACCTCCTCCAATATTGAACAATAAATTCTTAATGAATTTTGTATGGGAAGATAATATCCTTTGATATAAAGTGTCTTCTTAACACAATGTCCCAGGTTCAATATTGGGGGTAAATTAATGGTTGATAACCATTAAGTGGTAGAGAGGATCATTCTCTTATATGAGATGGTTTCACAATAGGCTGCCCATGAAGCACCTTGTAGATTGGAAAAAACTTTTTTGGTCTACAGCACTGACTGGAGGCGGTATGCCGCCAGACCTGCCGGGCCTGCCGGCATCTGGCCGGCATATGCCAGCCTTGCCGACATATACTGGCCTATTCTGGGCTATTGAAGGCATTTACTGTCTTCAGATCTATACTTTGGGTGGCCGACTGCCGGCCGACAACTTAGTTGCCGGCCACTGGTCACAGAATCTCGTACCAGGTATCTTAGACAATGAAGAAAACATTTCTTCGGTCTAAGATCCACTAGCACAGGACTGTCTGCTAGACCGAGGAAGGAGGAATTGTAAAACAAAAACCTCCACGTATGGTCTAGGGAGGCCTAGCCTCCTGTATAGACAACTTAACCTGACTTGGGAAATCATTTCACCGAGACAATAAGATGCCTAACACAGACTTAACTCTGATGTCCCGTTCTAACTAAAAAACCGACTCAGTGGTTAAGAGAAAGAAACGAAACACCCCAGTAATCTTTGGCAGAACTCAGTTCACAGCAAAGCTAACTGAGGGTAGCCTAGGCTTATCAGAGGGAAGGGGAATTGTTCTTAAATCTCGCCAAGAGATTGGTATAGACTCAAAAGGTATAGGAGGCATCAACCTCACCTTAGAAGACAATACAAGAGCAATTGGGGACATGTATGAAAGTATACTAAAGCCCCTAGGCTATTATGTCTAGGAGCATAGAGAATCGTTCACCGAAACTCTCTTGTATACTATCTTGGAAGAGGAAAATTTATGCAGTAATATCTTAATTGTATAAAATATTGCCTAAGCTTCAATAAAACTTTACCAGGAAGGTTATATCATGCATGAAGTGTGTAGGTGCCTAGGCTAGGAAGCCCAGCACTCGTGAGGCTCGAACATAAATAGCCAAATCCACGACAACAATGACATAATATAAAATCCGTAGCTAAAATACTAACTAGCTAAAGTTATTAAAGCAAATAATGCCGGGAAAGTCATTCTGGCTAACTAGATGTACAGGAAGAACGACCGCATTCATGACGCCATCCGGCTGGCAACAGCTCTTGTTACGTTAATTACGATATCAATCGAAGAGTAAAACTGGCAAGAGCTTACATTTACACAATTCAAAGATATTACTTAACTTTCCAGAAGCTGATGAGGCTGGTGAAGACATCATAGCGACAAATAACTCCAAAATAGCGAGAGATAACACGGGATAACACTGGTCAACGAAGCTACAAGAGAAAGAATGGCTTGGTGGCGCCTAGCGGTGGCGATTCGTCGCACTATTTACAGTACAGTAGGAATGTCGAGAGCATTGCCTCTTTAACGACTCTCCTATATTCTGGCCACTTTTTCCCCCTCGAAGCGGAAACGCTATTAGGGGTTGTAGATAGCTATGAGACGTGTCAAGAATACATCCTTTGATTACGCGATATCCAATTTTAAGGAATATTTGCTCCAGGAGTTAGAATTCTGGATACCTTTGGTAAATTCTCTGGGATATATCACTGTAGTCAAATATAACCTAGGAAGCTACTAATGAGGGAACTTCCATCAGGACGACATGGCCTGAGCCCAAATATATATATATATATATATATATATATATATATATATATATATATATATATATATCAGTTTAGTGAGATCGGTGTTACTGTATGGACATGAGTCGTAGTAGAACAATGAAACACTATCCAATATATTAAGTAGATTTGAGAATAAAACCTTCAAGGATATCAAGAGTTGAATGGTATATCAGGATTAGGAAGGAAACTATAAGAGAAATTACTCGAGAGCTATATGTGGAGACCATAGTTAGGGGTAAATGTAGATGGAGTGGGCTTTCTTTTCGTACTTCCCATGAGCGATTAGTTCACAATAGGTTTAACTGGGCTCCACAAGAAGCTAGAAGAGATGGAAGACCCAGGGCTACATGGCTGAGAACTATGAAGCATGAAGTAGGAGATGATGAATAGAAAAGTAGTGAATTAAAAACTCAAAATAGAGATGACTGGCGAAATCTAACCGAGGCTCTTTGCGTCAATAGGCTTTGGGGGAGATGGTAATGATAAGCAGTAGGCAATGTATTCTCACGAAGTGCCTGTAAAATTATTGTTGTGATACTATTAGCATTTCCATGTAAACATCAAAATTTTAATTCTGGTATTTCGTATACATGTTACCTTAAAAACCCAAGCATGTGACGTTTAGATAAAGGCCAACCATAAAAAAGAGATTTAGATTGTTATGACTTCAAATTAATGGTGGATTTTATAGTCATAGGAAAATAACACCGATAATATTATGGTAATAACATTAAACGTGAATTGGATGGCAAGTTATTATTTTTTTTTTCTAATGAAGGATAAGATTCCTAATAGTTTTACTAGTGTATTATTCTAAATTACACTATATAACTTTAAACATTTGATACTACTTCATTGCCTAATTATGCTTTCATTTCGCATTGCCTTTATGGTCTATATTCTAATTTGGCTTTTTTTTTTTTACGTGTGTCTTTTAGCTAAAATCATCAAATTCTATCTTTTTCAGTTTGTACTATTGATTATTTTATTTTTTAGCAATACTCAACTGCATTTGTTCTAGAAAATCTCGTGTTTTTTTTTTTTTAAATACTAAACTAATATTTTTTCCGTGATATACTGTTGTAAAGCAAAATAATAATAATAATAATAATAATAATAATAATAATAATAATAATCTAAAGTAGCACTATTACCCACCCATATTTAAATCGTCAGTTCAGGAAAATTAAAAAAAAAAAAAAAAAAACAATATATTCTCGTTAGTCAAACTAATCTTTCAGTTAAATGAAAACGAAATAGCCTTCAAGAACACGTCAATATAAAAATGTGTAAATTTTTCACATTTTTTTATTTTTTGATAATGGCTCAATGTAACCTTTCATTATAATTGTTGAATTTATAAACATTTCGAAAGGAAATAGAGTGCGAGAATTTTCTCTATTCCTACGGCAAACCCCAGTCTACGTAAGTCTGTGATGCCATTGCGGATATACTAACGTGTGAAAATACCAAACATTATGTAAAAGAAGAAATTAAAAGATGTCAACTGGACAGTTTCTCCTTTTCATTGCTTAGTAGTTTACGATTGCGAGACACCTTACCTCTCCTTCAAACTTATGTGCTAGCAGTAAAAGAAAATCATAAAAAAAGGTCTCGGTTGTAGGACGGAGAATTATATTGATAGAGAACCTGGTCTTTAAGAACATTTTATGGGATCGCAAACATAATAAAAGTGGAGGGAAGAACCAATCATGAAGGGAATATCCTCTTAATGGTATTATTTACAGGTCTAGGAACTATCAAATTCTTGGCTTCAGGAGCATTTGCTCATCTTAACTACTGAGTGATCTCGAGAGATATGACGGGGAATCCGGGCTATTCCAGTGACAAAAGGTGATGCGGTGTAACACTTGGAAATGGTTTCATGTCAGCGCGAATAACTATAACATTTCCTGTTAAATAAAATAATTCCTGCAGAAATTTCTCTATTATAAACTCCTTATACGTGATCAAATAATTACTATAAACACTTGCATGATTAATGAATGTAGATGATATTTTGTCAAGATGATTTATGTTTTTAGTTGGGCTTTATGATACGGACATAATATCTTTTTTCTCGATGTAGGCGAAATAAGTAGAAAAGTTTCAATTAAAAAAATCGTAAAATATATATATGTCTCAGATTTCCTAATAGTTTTGCTTCGGTTACAACTGCTTTTATATGAGGGTCGTTGTGTTTCATTGAAGTTTTGTATTTGTAAGCTACATTTTTAAACAGTATGCTACTACTACTACTACCTCTAATTATAATAATAATAATAATAATAATAATAATAATAATAACAATAATAATAGTAATAATAATAATATCACTGATATTTCACCAGATAAGCATTGAAATCCACCTCCCCCCCTAAAAAAAAAAAAATAAATAAATAAAAAATAATGTAGGCATATCGAGATATATGAATATAAAACACAGATATATATGGTATATATGTAAATAGATTTATTCATCTATGCACACACATTCATACACAAAGAAATGTACACATACACATATCATCATCAGCCGTTACTAGTCTACTAAAAAACAAAGGCCTCAGACATGTCCCTTCACTACCGTCTGTTTATGGAATTACTGTGCCTGTCCACACCCACAAAATTTCATAGTTCGTCAATCCATCCTCTTCTCATCTCGCCACTACTTCTTTTACAATCTCTGGGTGGCCAATGTATATCGATTATCTGTCATTCTCATTATATATCCTGCCCATGTTCATTCCTTTCTCTTACATGTTGTTAGAATCTCCTTTACTTCAGTTTTCTTTCGAATCCATGTTGCTCTTTTTTGTCTCTTATTGTTATTTCCATCATTTATCTTTCCATAGATCTTTGGGATATCAATAGCTTATATTTTAAGGCTTTAGTAAGGTTCCAAGTTATGGATGCATAAGTTAATACTGATACGGGGATCTGATGATATTCTTTACTTTTTAGAGAGAGTAGCATTTTAATGTCATAATCTGATTTAGTTTACCAAATGCTTTCCATCACATGCATATTATTCTTTAAATTTCGGTCTCTTGTCTTGGAAAAAAAATTCTCTCTCTCTCTCTCTCTCTCTCTCTCTCTCTCTCTCTCTCTCTCTCTCTCTCTCTCTCTCTCTCTCTCTCTCTCTCTCTCTCAAGTACAAGTTTCAATTTAGCAATTATCAAGAGGTCTGTCCTTAACTGCTATGTGCTGTTTCTCTACATTTTATTGAACATTATCTTAGTTTTATTCATATTATTTTCAGTACTACAGTTCTGCTCCCTGTAATCAAATCACCTACCATCCAGTGTAATTCCTCACATGATTCACTAAACACTACTATGTTATCTGAAAATCTTGAGTTGTTAAGGTATTGTTCATTCATAATTATTCCTACATTCTGCAAATCTAAATTCTCAAAAAACTTCTTCTATTCCTGGTGTGAATAGTTTAGGAGAGATGGTGACTAGCAATGTGACTCCTTTGTACCAACCGTGTGTCACACGATCGTACATAGTTCATTTTGTGTATATATCATGCTTGTATCTTCACTCTTCCCTCGCACTAAAATAAACCAGATTAAACATGTCTGTTTTTCTCCTCTGTAACAGTGTCTGTTTTTTAAACATGAAATTTCTTGTTGCTTTGAGCTTTTGTATGTAAAGGAGAGTGTTCTATAATAAAGTTACTCACTTGCTTTCAACCTGCCTTTGAGTCACAACGTTCTCTCGGCCCGTCACATTGATGACCCCGGAAGTCGACTTGCTCCTCCCGCCATCCACCCCCCCTCGCCCCTCCATCGTTGGTACTATGGAGGACTCTATGGAAGTTATTGCTGCGACTCCCCCATTGAAACTTTCATCATTCCCCAGCGGAGAGGCGTTTGCTTTGTTTTAGCGCGCAGAAGTCCAGTTTCGCATCAAGGGCGTGAATCGCTCCACCACCAAAGCAGATTATGTTCTTGCGGCGACACCCGAGGACACCTTCCCGGAAATATCCGACTGGCTTTGTGAACAAGGACACACCCCAATAGCGTATGACGCCCTTAAAACATACCTTCTGCAGCAGTACTCGCCATCGCCAGCCACCCGTATAGCAAAGCTTTTTCAGCTCTCTCAACAACCGTTAGGAGACCAAAGGGCTTCGCTCGCCCTCAGGGAAATAACCAGTATCGCTCGCCTGCAACCTGCCACAGACGGCTCTCCTCGTGAGGTGGATCTACTTCGTGCCCTTTGGATACGCCATTTACCCGGACCTATACGCGCTGCCATACCCAATGTCGATAATTTACCCATAAAGGACTTGATGACCAAAGCTAACACCCTTATGGACAGCCACTTCAAGACCTCCATCAACGCCTCCACCCCTGACGAAGAGGACGCCTATTCAACGTCACCCGAATTCTGACGTGAATGCCGTAGGACATACACGTCTACCCGGTGACGTGCCGAAGCGGCAAAAAAGCCACCCACCACCCACCACTCGCTCGCGCCCCAACCAACGACTTCTACAGCCACTTACTGCCTCCCAATCGCCGCAGTTTTGCTACTACCACTTCAGATTCGGGGCAACCGCGAAGAAATGTGCCAAGGATTGTCAGTGGCCAAAAGACGTGTAAGTAGGCCATCGCTCGTGGCGGTGGCCTCCTGTGTTTCTAATCTTTTCAATTTACATGATGCAGGAACGGGCATGTGATTTTTGGTAGACACGGGTGCTTGTCGTTCTCTTTTGCCAAGGGAACTCTTCAGGACACGACGTAGTCTGTCTACGTCTGCCAACGTCTGCTTGGTAGCTGCCAACGCATCTGCGATACCCACCTACCGTTACAAGAACCTCACATTATCGTTCAGAAATGGTAAATTTAATTGGAAGTTTCTCGTTGCTGCCGTCACATTGCCAATCCTCTCTCATTTCCACCTTCTGGTCGATGTTGCCCACCGACGATTGGTCAACGCAGACTCATACTTGTCGACACCTCTTCAACCCGGCCCCTCTAACCTCGCTCTCCACATCAGCGCACCCATGGATGCCTACGCTCACCTCCTAACGTCGTACCCGGAAGTTTTCCGTCGAGAATTTTGCCACACGCCCACGGCTCCTGCCAAGCACGGTATTAATCACCATATCAAGACGACGGGACCCCCAGTCTTCGCAAAATTCAGACGTCTGGCACTGGAACGATTGGCAGCCGCCAAACAGATGTTCGCAGAAATGGAGGAAATGGGCCTTTGCCAAAAGGCCTCCAGCCCATGGTCGTCACCCTTACACATCGTTCTGAAGAAAGACAGCTCTCTCCATCTGTGCGGGGATTACAGGCGCCTGAACGTGCAAACAGAACCGGATCGCTACCCCCCTCCCAAACATTGCCAACGTGACCTCCTACCTGCACCAAGCGAAGGTTTTCTCTACGCTCGACCTCCTGAAGGGGTATTATCAGGGGCCTATGAACCCAGAAGACATCCCCAAGACTGCTATCACCACTCCTTTTGGTACATACCCCATCAATTACTTCTGTTTTGGCCTTCGTAATGCTGGGGCCACTTTTCAACGTCTCGTGGATGGCATCTTAGGGGACCTCCCCTTCTGTGTATGTTATGTGGAAGACATACTTGTGTTCTCCTCCTCTAAAGAGGAACACCTCCGTCACCTGCGCATCATGCTCAACCATCTGCAACAATACGGCCTTGTAGTCCAGTACGACAAGTGTACCTTTGGCACCAACGAAGTGTCGTTCTTAGGGCACCGCATCACTCCTGAAGGAGTCCATCCCCTCCCTGTGAAGGTAGCAGCCATTCAGGACTTCGCCGCGCCCTTGACCGTCAAAGCTCAGCAGGAATTTTTGGGCATGATCAACTATTATCACCATTTTCTGCCAGCCATTGCCGCCACTCTTGCTCCCCTCTACGCCTCCCTCAAGGGTAAGCCAAAGGACCTGGAGTGGGGTCCCCTTAAAGAAGCGGCCTTCTGCAATGCAAAGATGGCCCTATCAACCGTTGCGGCTCTCACTTTTCCTATCCCACATGCCCCTCTCCGTCACTTCACCGATGCCAGCGACGTCGATATTAGTGCAGTACTCGAGCAGGTGGTCAATGAATCACCCCTCCCATTGGCCTTCTTCAGCAGAAAACTGTCCAAGGCAAAATCGGGTTATTCTACCTTCGATCGCGAATTGCTGGCAGTGCACTTGGCTGTCCATCACTTTCGCCATTTCTTAGAAGGTACGCCCTTCATCTTTCGCGCAGACCACATGCCTCTGGTACACACCTTCACGTTGGCTGCCGTTCAACTGCGATTGGATTACAATGCCCTGGCTGAAGCCCAACGACAGGATCCAGAGTATCAAGCATGTAGGACATCCTGCACATCCCTCCGTTGGGAAGACTTCCCCCTCGAAGACTCCAACACCACCCTCCTCTTTGACGTCAGTACTGGTAGACCGCGACCTTTGATCCCTGCTCCCATGCGGCGACAAGTGTTTGATTTCATTCACGGCCTTTCACATCCCTCGTGCGGTTTTACTGCACAGCGGCTGAAGAAAAAGTTCATTTGGCACGGCATTTCTAAGGATGCTAAGGATTGGGTCCTCTCCTGTACTTCTTGCTAAACTTCCAAAGTACATCGAGACACGGATTCGGGAGTGGGCACCTTTCCTCAACCTCAGCGTCGTTTCGCACACCTTCATGTCGACTTTGTAGGTCCCCTACCCACATCACAAAGACATCGTTACCTGTTTACCATCATCGACCGCTCCACTCGTTGGCCTGAAGCCATTTCCATGGAAACTGCAACGTCCGCCTCATGTACATCTGCCTTACTGTCAGGATGGATTGCAAGATTTGGTATCCCTGAGCATATTACTTCTGACAGGGGTACCACTTTCACATCTCAATTGTGGACATCTTTAGCGAATCTCCTGGGCATCAGCCTACATCACAAAACAGCCTACAACCCCGCTGCCAATGGAATGGTTGAACGTTTTCATCGCACCCTCAAAGCAGCTTTGATGTCCCGCTGCAAGGATTCCAACTGGTTTATTCAGCTTCCCTGGGTCCTCCTGGGACTAAGGACCACTCCTAAAGACGCCCTCGACGTCTCGGCAGCTGAAATGGTGTATGGCGATCCGTTGGTCGTCCCTGCCGAATTTTTCCTTCTACAACCTCCTCCGACGATCTCCAGCGCATTAGTCACGTCGTGGGAAAATTTACTCCATGCCGCCATACTTACAAGCCCCCAACGAAGCATCACATACCGACAGACTTGCACTCTGCAACACACGTCTTCCTGCGCAACGACACTAGCAAGCCACCGTTAAGGCCCCCTTACACGGGCCCTTTACATTTGATCCAACGCAGTAATAAAAGCATTCCTACTAAACATTCGTGGCAAAGAAGACTGGGTCTCCATTGATCGTCTAAAACCTGCTTATCTCTTGCCAGATGACCCGCCTACAGTTTGCCTCTCGTGATCAGGGCGCCCTATTTAACATGTACAGTATGTCATTTTTAGGGGGAGAGCCCTGTACCAACCGTGTGTCACACGATCGTACATAGTTCATTTTATGTATATATTATGCTTGTATTTTCATTCTTCCCTCGCGCTAAAATGAACCAGATTAAACATGTCTGCTTTTCTCCTCTGTAACAGTGTTTGTTTTTAATCATGAAATTCTTGTTGCATTGAGCTTTTGTATATAAAGGAGAGTGTTCTATAATAAAGTTACTCAGTTGCTTTCAACCTGCCTTTGAGTCACAACCTTCTCTCGGCCCGTCACACCTTTCTCAATCGGAATTTTCTCACTATCTTTGTGTACTTTCTGGATTGCTATACTTCCTGTATAGATATCTGCAAGGGTTCTAACATAAGATACTATGTTTTTTTAAGGGTTTTATTAATGCTTAGGTTTTCACAGAATCAAAAACTTTCTCATATATTATAAATGCCATGCGTAGTCTTTGTCATGCGCTGTTGATTTTTCCAATAGCTGGTTTATTACACAGATATTGTCAGTTGTTGAACACCCACTTCCAAAACCTTCCTCCTCTCTCGGTTGATTAGAATATAGCTGTTTTTCTATTCAGCCTAATATGATCTTTGTAAATATTTTGTATATTACGGACAGTAAACTTATTGGGCGGCAATTTTTCAGGTCTTTTGCGTGCACCTTGTTTGGAAATATTATAATGATAAAATTTTTCCAAGCTGTAGGTATAGAGCAATATTGCAGACATTTGGTGTAGGTATAGTGAGCTTTGCTACAATGAAAATTCCTCCATATATTATCAAATAATTGTTAGGCCATCTTTTCCTGCTGCTTTGTTTCTCTTCATACCGTTAATGCTTTCTTTATCTCTTCTACTGATACGTTTCTTACCGGTTCAGACGTTTCATTATTGCTATTATTGAAGTATTTTGTTATATTACTATACATTTTATAGAAATCGTTTGTAATTTTTATCACTCCATCTCTATTGTGAATAATATATAATTTTTCATCCTTTAAAGCATCTCGTTCCAAGTTTTCTTTTCATCAATTTGATGTTTTTCCTTGCTTTAAAGAATGCTCAATTTTGGCGTGATTGTGTTCAAGATTTTCTTAGGCTTTTAATTTGCTTGCTGTTTTCGATAGCTTTGCTGATTCTATTTCCTTTCTCTTATATTTTTTCATTATTTCCAAGCTTTTCTTTATTAGGTTTTTAGTCTTTTTTATACCATTCCTTGATTTTTTTTTAACTTTTCCGCATATTTCTTGTGCTAATCTTAATACAAATTTGGTTGAATAAATGTTCTTTGTTCCATTTCACCATATACCCGGGTGTACCAAGTTTGTATAGCTAAACTAAACTGATACAAGTTTTCTTACGACAGGAACTTTTTTTTTTAAGTTTTTTTCAATTTCAATATACGTTTTTTTTATCGAACCATAAGATGATTGCAATAAAGAAAACTTTAATGACGAGATTTCTCGTTACCTTGGCATGGATTTTCCAAAAAAAAAAAAAAAATAAATAAATAAAAACAAGAGATATAAGCAAACGAGAATAATTAAACTTACATTAGTTTAAGACCCGTAAGAACCTAACTGACATAGATTTATGTTACTTACATCAGCTAAGACATACATGACTTTAGGGCAAAGATAGTGCTATAGTATTATGAACTCCCGCTCTTTTTTTCAGTTTTGAAACATAATTGTGCAGTGAAAGTTATTACTTAATTGGTCTTCAATTACTTCTCTCGATTATGATCATCATGACTTGAATGAGAAGAAAAGGTCCAATCACTTTAAATCTGAATATATTATTATCCATTATGTATTTTATCTAAGCTCATATCACGTGTATTCAATTTAAGAGAATAATCTCTAGCTTTAGTCAAATTACTCAAATTATGATGAATTTTAGTTTGGCAAATAAAAGGAGATTAGATTAATTGCAATAATAACAAAAGCATTACATTTATGTCAGTTCACAGCAAAATATACTGTATGCTTATTCTAAAGAGACTGTATAGATTGATTAATGAATAAGTAGGATTTAGGTATGGTAGAAGTTGCAATGATGGCATTTGTGGACAATGGAAAAAGCCTTTTATAGTGTGCACAGGCCAATTAGTCGGAGAGTTCAGCGTTATTATTGAATTATTTTTAAATGTGTAAATTGGGCTAAATCTGTTCATGAGCATGACAAGTAAAAATTTCATATAAGTGGAGTCCTATCAAATAAAGTTCCACGTAACAGTGGAGTACTCAAAAGGAATGTGTTGTTTACCCTCCTCATGGAATTTGTGATACATATAAATGTTAGGTATGGTGTAAAGGTATTGGACAGGATTGGTAAGAGGAAATTAGATGACCTAGAGTATGCTGATGACGCTGTCGTTTCTAGCAGAAAAAAAAAAAAAAGGATTTGTAATGGTTTAGTACTAAAATACAAGAAATATCTCTTGAGATTGGGTGCAAGATAAATGGAAAAAAATACAATGATGAGAGAAATGGAAAATGTAATGGAAATTGAAATATCATTGGAACTAGAAAGGATTAATGGGGTAAAATTATCTAAATGTCTAGGAATTATGATTTATAATACAGGGTCATTAAAATTTGAGTTTGCTGAAAGATTAAGAAAATCATCAGACAATGGGTAGGTAACCTAAAATTTGGAAATAAAATCACCTGAAATACCTATAAAAACTAGCTATATATCAGTTTTTTTTAGATCGGTGTTACTGTATGAAAATGACACCTAATAAGACAATGAAACAATTGTCAGATTTAGAAGATTTGAGTAAAAAGTGTTCATAAGGATATTGGGAGTTAAAGAGAGGAACAGGGTTAGAAATGAAACTATAAGAGATATTATTCGAGTGACATATGTGGATAAGATCATGATGAGGGGTAGAAGGAAGTGATTTGGGCAGGCTCTTTGCACTCCCCAAGAAAGATTTCTTCCCCAAACGTTCAGCTGGGCTCCACAAGGCACTAGAAGAGTTGAGAGACCCAGGCCTGCATGGCTGAGGACTATGAAGAGCCAAGTAGATGTTGAATGGAGACGTATTGAATTAAAAGATCAAGATAGACATGCCTGGCAAAATCTAACTGAGGCCTTAGGCGTCAATAGGCAAAGGAGATGATGATGATGATGATGATGATGATGATGATATATATATATATATATATATATATATATATATATATATATATATATATATATATATATATATATATATATATATATATATATATATATATATATTACCCGTGAAGGGAGTGACAGCCAATAATGTACCAACACCCCACTATTTCCAATATAATTCTATTCCCAGTGTTTTGGGATTTTCTTTATCACATTGCCCAGTGCTATAAATTGAACATATACATAATCTTAAGATGCCGTTGAAATTATACAAATTCCATTTTTAAAAAAATCCGAAATAGCCAAAACATTAGAATTTAAAGGAAATTATATATATACATAAACCAGATTATTGTAGTTAACCTCAGAGACGCAAAATTAAATACTAAATGCCATCAATAGAAACATGACAAATATAAGAAGGTTCTGACGGATATAACTGAATTGGGTGTTTGACGTCAGAACTAGTCGTTTGATCATCAATGACTCAGGAAAAGGCAAGTCATGGATATTTGGTACTTGATTTATTTTGCTAAAATATTTGAATTCAATATCATGTTTGCATATTTCAGCATGATTACGAATATTTCAATGTTAATGGATTAATATTTTTAAATCTTTTTGTAAACCCACGCCTACATGGGAATCAGTCCGGACCTTCAACAACCACTTTGTAGATCCAACGTAGGTCTCAGAGTTACACGAGGGGTAAATATGAATATTCACTACACCAAAGAACATCAAAGGAGAGGGTTATTAGGGATGAGTTCTACTTCAGCCGCCGTAAAGTTTTGTTGGAATTTTTTTTTTTTTTGTGAGTAAATCATCATGAACAAAAGGAGAACGTGTATAGAATTCTACTTCATGAATTCTAGGTGTTTTTGGAGTCTTAGATATATAATAACTTAATAATTTACTAAGGTGTTTGAAAAATATTTTTGTTGGGAAAGCAATATGAAAAGATTCCCGGCTGGAAGCCATAATGAACACTTTGTGGAGAAGAGTGAAAATGAAATTTTATTTCAAATCATAAAAAAATAAGAGCTATAAAAGTTCGAACCTAATCTGGCAGAAGCTTCTTTTCTAAAAAGCTAGTTTGTTTCCTTTCAATTTTCTGAAGTGAACATTATGGTTTCATGTTGGAAGTTAGCAAATTCAAGGAAATTAGTTAGTACTAATTTATATGTAAATAGAGCAAAGGTGCCAGCATTATATTTAACATAAACTAGGGGATGATATATTAAAGAGCAATTTCAAGTATGGTCTCCTAGCGGGAGCACATTGAAATATTAGCAAAATCGAGTCCCAAGAAGGAACATATAGCCATACCATCAGCGTGTTCGTACAAATTACCGTTCAAATAAAAAAGCGGTATCCAGCACAACCAGCTTCAAAATTATCTTAAAAGACGTTCAATTAAAAACATTCAAAGTCAT
>NC_090747.1:55057489-55064989 GCF_036898095.1 Palaemon carinicauda | reverse complement strand
GATAGTAATAATAATAATAATAATAATAATAATAATATATATATATATATATATATATATATATATATATATATATATATATATATATATATATATACATATATATATGCATATATATATATATGCATATATATATATATATATATATATATATATATATATATATATATATATATATATATATATATATATATATATATATATATTGTTGTGGGCCAAACCCATCAAACATACAAAAGTCTCTTAAACACGAAATAAAGTCACTAACGACCAAGTCCACTATTTTAACTATTACATATATATATATATATATATATATATATATATATATATATATATATATATATATATATATATATATATATATATATATATATATATATACAGTATATATATATAGTATATATATATATATATATATATATACATATATTTATATATATATATATATATATATATATATATATATATATATATATATATATATATGTATGTGTATATATATATGTATATATATATATATATATATATATATATATATATATATATATATATATATATATATATATATATATATATATATATGTAATAGTTAAAATAGTTAATATTACATGTTTAAAACACATGACGTAATATGTCATTTTGGATGAAGGTGCTAGCCGTGGGACTTGCTGTAGTCATTCAAATCATAAACAGGACGTACAATGCAGCCTCAACAATGAGACATTTTTCTTAACTGTCAACACCATGCCTCAGCGTGTGAAAGTTTGTGACGTCACCGGATGCAGGTGTCTTCCGAGATTGTGACGAAACTTATATAAACTAAGCATACGATATCTGTGATATCGATAAGTTAGGCAGTTCATATCTATACTTCACCAGAATTGGTCATCTGACCAACCTAGCTCCCTCCAGTGATGGAGATGTTTAACTCTGTTGTTTTTACTAATAAATACTTTTAAAGCTAATAAGATGTACTCTGTTATCCAGCTATACACATCTGAAACAACACATACTCAATGTGTGCTTATAAAAGTAGCACACCAAAGATTTTCAAGACTTCAAAATAAAAGCTGTAAAACCAGAGAAAGATCTTCAAGACTTCAAAATAAAAGCTGTAAAACCAGAGAAAGATCTTCAAGACTTCAAAATAAAAGCTGTAAAACCAGAGAAAGATCTTCAAGAACTCAACATTATCTACATGAATCTACAATCTTGACTAAGTATTATAGTCCATCGGAATAGTTAACATTAACGAATGTTATGAATACAAACTGAATCTTCAATCAACATCCTAGGAAACACAAGGACTGGCGTTCAACAATTGCAAAACATACCCAGGAAGAACTACATTCAACAAAAAACTCGAACGATACATCGCTAACAAAACATCAAGAGAGAGAGAGAGGACGTGTCGACATCACACAGACCCATATATAAGCTA
Organism: Palaemon carinicauda; assembly: GCF_036898095.1. NCBI lineage: Eukaryota > Metazoa > Arthropoda > Malacostraca > Decapoda > Palaemonidae > Palaemon > Palaemon carinicauda. Next base: position 55,063,545 of record NC_090747.1, on the reverse strand, counting down.
AGTACAAATTTTTGAATTCATTCCAGTTTGGGCAATGAAGTGTAGTTATCACGAGTCGTTAGTCGATTATTACTGGGGTGAGTGAATTGCTAATCTTTTGTTAAAGGAAACTGTGTTCAACTCCAAATTCTCATCTAGAATTTTTCTCTCTTTGTGCTAATTCCTTTTTCTTTCAGAAATTCTCTGGAAATGTTTTGGGATTAGTAACATTGTTTGGGGAATTTTGTTATACATATGCGTTTACGCAGTGGACGTCTGTACTTATATAGATATTTTGAAAGAATTGCAAGGCGTCGGAGAGATAGGAAATGAAATACAGCAGTCATGACTCCCCCTGTGAGCCCTTCCCCTGGACCTAGTGGTGTAGGCCAGACTAATCCTCCTCCAATTGTGACGCTTGTAAATGCCAGGTCAGCAATCCTTCCTTTTCAGGGTCGGGTCAACGGGTTCTTGCCACAAAATGTGGAGTCATGGATTTCATCCGTCGATGCCCATTTAAATGCCAAACAAATCGTAGACCCTTTTGTACAATTACAAGAAGCTAAAAGTTTTATAGATTTTCTAAGGGGGATGCGAGTGCGTATTTAAGAGGTGTTTCATTTCAAGAAGCAGTTACTTGGGATGATTTCAAAGTTAGGTTACGCGCGATCTATGGGGGTGAGGAAGCCTTGGATGTAGTATTAACGTTACGAAATACACTTAATCAAGCCACTATGAATCGGCTTAATGTTATTGAGAGAGCAGCTCTCATAGCTGATAGGCTTAACGAATATCAGGACATTTTAGGTCATTCCACTTGGGTTACTAGCGATAACATCTCCGTGAAAGATTTTTTACGATTAATGTATTCAACTTGCATGACACTTATGTTGCCTGAAGCTTTAGTGCGGTGTTTTGATAAGAAGTTAACGCCTGCAAGTACGGAATTGGATGTCTATAAACAGATAAAGAAACACATGTCCAAGTGTCCAGATCTCGATCCCGTGTTAACTCAAGTTTTTGCAAAGAATGAAACAAAGCCACAAACAGTGAACGTAGTTAGCAGTCAATTAGCGGGAATGACGTGTTATAACTGCAAACGTCAAGGTCACTTAAGCGCAGACTGCAGAACGAAATTTTGCTCGATTCACAACACTGCAACACATTCATATAGTCAATGTTACTCGCGTAAGACACAACAATATCCCAGAAATACACAGTCAATTCCACAGTCAGTTCCATATGGAAATAAAAAGAAAAATCCTCATTTTAACAATAAGAAGAAACAACCAAATGTCAATGCAGTTCAGAGTCCAAAACAAACAAACACTTCTTCAAATATCGCTGAGCCTGGGTCGTCAAACCAGACCTCGCAAGGTCAGACTAATTTTCAGAATGTGCAGAGCAAAGCAAATACCACATAGTTAACTCTAGAGGGGAAGAGAGTGATGTTGGGTCAAGGTCATTCATGTCAACATCGATAGTATTGAATAATCAATTTAATGTTTTATCAGATAATTGTGAGACAATAGATTTTCCTATGAAACACACGGCCGAATTAAGTAAAACAGTGCATGCTCCCGTAGATTTGCAACGAATTCATACAATAATAAGCCAAAATGAGTTACGGCCAACCTTATATGCTGTAAATTTAGAACACAAATCCTTTACGTTATTTTTTGACTCTGGTAGTCCACGTAATATCATGGATTTGAAGACACATCATTTGTTGTTTTCGAACTTTCCGATTGAAAAATCCGGAATTAGACTTTCGGGTATAGGAAATAATGAATTAAATGTCATAGGCATAACTCATGTTCAGTTCAGAGTCGGTAATCGCACGTTTGCCGATACATTTGTTGTTGTAAAAAACATTAATATGTATCCAGCTGTAATTATAGGATACCCATCTATGGGAAATCAAAACATTATCTTAGCCCCTGCCAAGCACGGCGTGTATATCAAAGGGATTTTCTATAAGTCTTCTAATACCTTAAAATCAGTTTTGGATAAAAAGGAGATGACAAATGTAACCGTAACGTACGTTGAAGAACCAATAACTTGTCTCACTAATAAAGAAATAATATACACGACCCAGCAGAATTCTCGTTCACCCGTAATATCATCTTGCACGCAATCTATCGAACCAAACGTACCTTCGAATTTAATAGTGCAAATAAAGAAAACATTACCTGGATCTGAAATATTAATCCTTTCCGATACTTTGAAAACTAACGGATTGTCTGTCACACAAGCTATTTATACAGTAGGCTCACATCAACAATGTAATATTGAAGTATGTAATCATTTAAATAACACTTTAGTAATTCACAAAAATCAACATATCTTGGATGTAGAAGTTTATAAACATCGTATTCTTACCATTGCTGAAATCAATCACTCTCAATCAGTTGCGGATGAATCCCTTTTGCGATCTATCAAAAATAAAATCAATAAGGACATTCAAGACGAAGAAATTCAGCAGAAAATTTTTGAACTTTTAACTAAATATCATGATGTTTTTTCCACTACGGATGGATCCTTAGGAAAAACAGATGTGATCGAGCATCAAATAAGGTTAAAGGACAAGCAGAAAATTATCTATGTACCCTCGTACAGACTCCCTATGAAATTCCAGAATGAAATAAATGATGAAGTAGGTAAAATGCTAGAAGAAGGAGTCATTAGGAAATCAAACAGCCCTTATAATTTTCCTTTAATAGTTGTACCGAAAAAAGATCGAACATGGCGTATCTGCGTCGACTTTCGTCGTCTAAACGAGGAAACGATCCCTGATCGATTCCCAGTGCCATGTACTGACGATATTTTGTCTTTGTTAGGTCAGAATAAATATTTTACCAGTTTGGACTTACTTAAAGGCTTTCACCAGATATCATTAGAAGAAGATAGTATCCCATACACAGCCTTCAGTACAGCCAGGGGACATTATGAATTTTTACGGATGCCTTTTGGTTTACGTTGTGCTCCTATAACATTTACAAGAATGATTAACATAGTGTTTGGAGACTTGTTAGGGGATATATTGCATGCCTATATGGATGATCTTGTAATCTTTTCCAACACCTTAGAAGAACATCTACGTAAGTTAGAACTAGTACTACAGAGATTAAGACAACATAACTTAAGGGTAAAGATTAGTAAGTGTGAATTTTTCAAAACAGAATTAATATATTTGGGTTTCATGGTGTCAAGCCAAGGTCTTAAAGTAGTCCATGATAAGGTGTCGGCTATACGTAATTTTCCCATACCTACTAATGTCAAGGGAATACAGCAATTTCTGGGTTGTAGTGGATATTACAGGCGTTTTATACGCAACTATTCAATAATAGCCGCTCCTTTAACTGATCTTACGAAGAAGGCCGTAGATTTCATATGGTCTGAGCAACATCAACAGGCATTTAATACTTTGAAAGATGAACTGTGTAGTTCTCCTATCTTAAAATTTCCTGACTTCGGTAAGGAATTCTTCATTGCAATAGACGCCTCAGACTTAGGAGTAGGAGGGGTATTGCTTCAGCAATATGATGAACAATTTTTCCCGATAGCTTTCTATTCTCGAAAATTGAGAACTTCCGAAAGTAAGTATGCAGTAATAGACAAGGAAGGGCTAGCTATTGTTAATTCGCTAGTGCATTTTAAGTTCATAATTTACGGTTATCCCGTTAAGGTTCTTACTGACCATAAACCACTAACAGAGTTCTTTAAAGGCTTCAACCACAGCCCTAAACGAACTCGGTGGCATTTGATCATTCAAGATTTTGGCGCAAGAATCGGGTATTTAACTGGGAAAGCAAATATCATTGCGGATGCATTATCACGCAACCCCGTGTCATCTTGTACGGAGCCTTTAGCTGAATTAATAGATATATCAACATCCATGCCTATTGTAAAAACAATATCTGAACAAGAAGATTTAGGCTGGAGCGCTGAATTGTTACAGACTGAGCAAAGAAAAGATCAGAAAATAGAAACAATTATAAATGCTTTGAAAGGCAATCATAAGGAAAAGGAATATATAAAGTATAAGCAGCAGAATTATATAATCAAAGATAATATTCGGTGTAGGACTGTGACAAGGAAAACCCGCAATACACCACATGTAACTAACGACCAGGTAGTAGTACCAATCTCACTTATTTCCACTCTCCTGAATTGGTTGCATTCAAATCCATTACATGGACACCCAGGGTTCTCATTAATGTCACAGAAAGCCAAATCATTGTTTTATTGGCATACAATGCTTACAGATATAAAAAGACACATAGCTAATTGTCGCACATGTCAGGAAAACAAAGGGATTACGAAAACACCTGTCAGCCTAGGAGCTTATCCTGTGCCCAATCAACCCTTTGAAAGAATACATTTAGATTTGTTAACAGGATTTTACGAGTCAGACAGAGGAAATAAGCACCTCTTAGTAATTATAGATGCTTTAACTCGATATACAGAACTAATAGCGCTTAAAACTAAAACTGCGATTGAATGCGCTAGGAAGTTTTACGAGTGTTACATTTGTAAACATGGAATTCCACACATGATAATCTCAGACTCGGGTGGTGAATTTAATAATCACTTTCTTACCTAATTTTGTGAATTCCTCAGCATAAAGAAAATAAATACCATGATATATCACCCAGAGTCGAATGGGCTAGTGGAAAGAGCTAATAGGAAGATATTGAATATATTAAGGGTAACACTAGGGGGATCAGACCCCAACTGGGATATTGCAATACCGGCGGCACTGAGTACTCTGAATCATTCATATCATATATCAATTAAAATGTCACCGCATGAAGCATTGTATGGTACCCCAGTTAGAACGCCTTTCCATGTATTAACGCCTACAACTAATCTATCAAATCCTTTAAAAGAATGTATAAATGCAAGTATAAGTCGATATGATATCCTTCGAAAGAATTTAGAAGAATCACAAATCATAATGAAAAGGAATCATGATAAAACAGCGAAACCAACTAAAACATATACCGTGGGTGATAACGTATATATTCAAATCAATGTACGAAAAGGGCTCAATTATAAACTAACACCTAAGTTTGAAGGCCCATTTAACATTTTGGAAACATTAACGCCCAATAGGTTTAGAGTTCAAAACGTATCCCAACCCACGGATGAGAGAATAATACAATTGGCTCACAAAAGAAATTAAAAAGAAAAGAGAGGAAAAGATGTGAGGGAAAATTTTTTTTTATTTTATGTGATTAAAAGTTTTCTTTTTAGTACAGGAGTAATTACATATATTTTTCTCGTTACAGGTTTCCAAGATGAATTTTTTGTTGTTGGGAGTCATATTGTTCGCTCAGACATTTTTCTCGTGTGGGATGAGCTCTTAAACTAAAAGTATAAATTTCAAATATGGCACTATAGTTGAAAGGCAAGAAGACATTTTTATTACGTCAACCAACGTAATTGTAGAAGTGAATATGCAAGCAATTTTTCTTCAAGAGAATGATGTCACTAGCTTAAGAACTGCCATTCCAAGATTTTCTGCCTCATTGGATGAGTTGCATAGAAGACATTTTCATTTGACTACAGAGAGTTTGCTTGGATCAACATTAAAAGTTGCAGAGATGCTATCTGATGACTTGAAAAATAAGACTGACGAGACAGGATCTTTGGCTTATGACCATTTGATGTGGACTGTAGGACACGAACATAAAGAAAGACGGAATCCGTTTATTTATGCTGCATTAAACATCTTTGGGTCTGATGCAAGTTTAGGTTTAGGAATTTCCAATCGTCTTAAAATTAGTAATCAAAATAAGAAAATTGAGTTCTTGACTCATGAAGATGAATTGATTATGTCAGAACTAAGGAATCAGTTAGCTTCAATCAATAAAATTATGGATTTAGTAAATGAACATTCAAATAATATCGTTCAGATTATGGAAGTACAGGATTTGTTGGCAACATTAACGTATTATGATTCAAAGATAGATCACATACATAACAGAATTGCACATTTCATTGAGAAATCCAAGGATTATGTAGAAGCTATCACGTTAGCAACTAAAGGTGTACTGTCGCCCCATTTGTTG
>NC_090747.1:55044989-55047489 GCF_036898095.1 Palaemon carinicauda | reverse complement strand
GTAGTGGCCTAAAACCTGTCGCTTAGTATTGCGTGGAACAGTGAATTATGAGGGACTGTAATTCAAAAGGGGTACGCATGCCAGCACTTTGAAGTGCAACATGGTAGTGAGATGTAATCACGATGGCATTAAGGACTATTCCAATATACTACGGTGATATAACATAGACTGAACACTAGTGCCATATGTTTATTACACAAGTGTGAATAGATAAATTTTCAGAAAGACATTAAAATATCTAAAAAAAAAAAATTGTGAGGTGGCAAAGTTTTATTTTTCAGATAAAACAAACTTTTCTGATTTTTTTTTATCTTGTCTATGTTATGAAATGATTTTCATTTAAAATTTTTACATCGTTGCAAATGTATGTTGAACTTTATTTATTGTTGACAATAAATGACTAATGGTTTTGTGCGTCTTATCTCGCCCTAAACATTTCCAATAAAGCCTATATGAGAGCATTTATTTAAACCCTTTATTCTGCATGAAGTGATTGAACAAAAGTAATAACTTTGTTCCTACGCTTATACAAAACCTTTCTAGCTAGATGTAACGTGTTCCAACACTAAATACAAACTTTAGCTAATGACATACAGTGAGACCTGCATGTCTCTTTTGATGCTAGGTGGGTTACATAAAATATGCAACTTCGAAACTTTTTCCCAGTCTAGTTTGACTCTTACCTGTAAGGGGCAGGAAACACTAACATAGTATATGATTAGCAGAAATGACATATAGCGGTAATGTCATAGGTGTCTTAGGTCTCGAGGACCCTGGAAAGATTGTCTTGAAGTCGAAAGGCACGACTGGGAAATCCACGATATATATTAATGCTCTGGTAAACTTTCATCAGGACAAAATGGCCTGAGCCAAAAAAAACGGATTTTGAGCAATGCGAAAAATTTATTTTTGGGTGAGATAGCCATGTCGTCCTGATGGACCCGCCCTTCTTTCTATGAAAGGCTTTGGCAGGCTCCCTCCCGATATTACTGTATGTAAAAGTACCGGCTTAACACTACAAAAGAAAAAAGATGGCCGACGATTGTGGCGCCATCTGAGTACTCAAACAGTAACAGAGGAGGAGAATTTTGCAACGGCTCGTCTTTTATTTTGCCACTTTTTCCCCTCGAAGCGTAAACACTATGCAGGGTGCAGATTGCTATGTGGCGTGTCAAGAATACGTCCCTTGATATTATGCGATATCCTAAAAGGAAACTTTAAGGATATTCGCGTCAGGAGTTAGAATTCTGGAGACCTTTAGGTAAATTCTCTCAGAATATCACTGTAGTCTAATATACCCTAGGAACCTTCTGAAAGGAACCTTCCATCAGGACGACAGGGCCATCTCACCCAAAAAATAGATTTTTCGCTTCGGTCAAAATCCATTTATTCATCCAATTTCATATTATTTATAGACCTTTCATCAATTTGTGACTGCTACTATGTGTCATGAATTGTGTCATAAAACAATTAATTTTCAGGAAAAGACCAATTATATATGAATTATTTCAGTGTCTCGCAGAGATATTTCCTATAAACCATGAGGGGGAGGAGAAAGGGGAAATAAGGACAATCAGCGAATATTTTGAACATTGCAATATTATTTATTTCTGCTGGTCGTTTAGAACTGTATTTCGAATTTACATATAATATACTTTATAGAGCTAAATTGCTACCATTTGTGTTGGTTAACCATGGGGTAGAGGTTGGCTAAGTACCATTTTGTTTTGCATAATATTAAGACAGCAAAATTTTTTATGAAAGACTAATAAAAATAAAATAGTATTTAGATACCGAGTATAAATGGATAGCTTATATTTCGAGATTGATATCAATTTTAATACTAAAATAAATTCAGAAATGTAAAAGAAATATATATATATATATATATATATATATATATATATATATATATATATATATATATATATATATATATATATGTATATATATATATATATATATATATATATATATATATATATATATATATATATATATATATATATATATATATATATATATATATATATATATATATATATATATATATATATATATATATATATATATATATATATATTGTCTTTCCTAGGTACAGTATATATATTGTACTTACATACCTATTAAAAAAAAGAAATAAAGTACAGAAGCCTTTTGAATAATCGTGAGGCAGGAAAGTTAATGAACATGTAAAAGAAACGAGTATTTCATAGTGATATTTCCAGCAACCATACAGGATAATATCATTTTGGAGCCCTGCCTTCTAAGGAAGCAAGAAGGAATTTCTCAAGGCAGTTGAAGTGGGTCAGTTTCTTGCTTGCAAAGTCGCACTGACAGATTCGATCAGCCCTGATCAACGAGATATGGCAGCAGTAAATGGGGATTCCATCGTGAAGAATTCGTACATATTCTATACATTTTACATCTGCAGATAATCATATAAACTCAAATAACAATTCATTGCTTGGATAGGTAGATAGATAGATAGATAAAGTAT
>NC_090747.1:55002489-55014989 GCF_036898095.1 Palaemon carinicauda | reverse complement strand
TATATGTATATATATATATATATATATTGGTGTTGTTTATCAGTAGAGCTTGCAAGAATTTAATTTTTGGTATTACAGTGATTGCGAAATATTAATCATATAGAAGTGTAGAAATTCATTTTGGCTAAAAAATTATAAAACTGGTTATTTCTTAACATTTCTTTTACTTTTTATGCGCGTTGATTCAGATACTTGTTGTTTTTTATGATATATTGAACATAGATATACTATAAATATATTCATCCTCAAAAAACCACAGTAAGTATAGGTCTTAAAAAGCTTCTTTATTCATCTATCATAGTATACTATATCGTCGAGATTTTTTTATAAAGAATGATATGACATATGTTCAGCTTTTCCGTTCCTGTATTACCATAAACACCAATCGTTGATCCACCTTATCAGGGAACGTATATTTGAGGTACCACAACTAAATGCTGAAGACGGTATCTTTTTACCCAAAAAAAGAGAAGTGGGAATAGGGAGGCTGACTAAACGTTCTTTGGACCCTTTCATCCTTTCTATAGAGAAAGGAACCTTGCTAATTGGCGAGTTTCTCTACATAGGGGACATTCTGTTATGTCTTCACTATTTGCCATTGAACTTTCCTATACTAATCCAATCATGAGTGTAACTGAGTGGTTCAGTTTCTTTCGCTGGTTGAATTGACTATGAGTTAATTCCTTTATTTTGCTTTCCAAAATTTGATTTACAATTATTCCTCTTATTGCTAAGAACTGAATTGAAATGGAAGATACATTTCAAATGTAATGTCATCTTGGTTCACAAGCTTTAATGTACTGTAGATCAACGAAAACAAGGCATAGAGTTCAAAGCATTACTCTAATTTTTCGAGTAATGAGTGAATCATCAAATTCGGATGTAGGAAAGTCATAAACATTTAAATTTATAAGTATTTTTTTCGAATTACATCAAATTTGGTTTGTATAAAAACTAACTATTACCTAGTTATCCTTCTGATCCTGGTAGCTGTAATCTCCTTTATTACAGCTCTGTTGACAATTCTGGTTCTTTCAAAGTTCCAGGCTTTAGTACAATCTTTTTGGTAAGATATTTATAGTTATTCAACCTATGCATTGACTGTGGGGTGTTTAAGGCTTAAAAGGCCTCTTATGAATGGAAGAGGCAAGGGTCAGTGACATTCCCCTATCTAGCAGGAAAATACACAAGAGACTGACCATGTATATATTTGATCAGTGCCCAAGTCCCCTCTCCACCCCAGCTAGGACCAAGGGAGCAAGTAATTGCTGCTGATGACTCAACAGATAGGCCTATAGGCTCCCCCAAACCCCCCATCCATAGCTCTCAAAGATGGTGAGGTGACAGCAACCATAGAAGCTAATGGGTTTAAGTGGGACTTGAACCCCTGTCTGGTGTTCACCAGTCAGGGATGTTACCGCATCGGCCACCACAACAATATATATATGTTAATTAGTTTATGGGTGTTTTAAACTATCAATAATATATATATATATATATATATATATATATTTAGATAGCAGAATAAAAGTTAACTTCATAACAAATGTATTTACGATGTAAAAAAGATTTTTTTTTCTTACTAAACAAAGTATTTCTCGGATATATTTCATGAATTCATTTGCCATAAACTAAAATGTAAACTGGAGAAATATAAGCTATTAAAACGAATCAATATATTTGCGATTTATGAATAAACTGCACCAGTTTATATTGAAGATTTGAATAAATGGAAAAATATGGTATTTCAGGCGGATGACGAAGTTTTTCTTGGAAAAAAAAATATTTATCGTCTTTACTCCATTTTCCCCATTTACTTCCCATGTTTTCAAGAATAATCTAGTATTTCATTCATTCAATTTATGTGGAGAAGAAAGTTTATGATACTAGGTCCGGGCAATGTATTTAATTCATCAAAATAAACTTCCAGTCCATGGAAATATTGATAATGAATTACGAAAAAGGAAGGGATACCAAATGGATACTAATTGAAGACTGTCCAGTAGGAGAACCTGAGAGAATATTAAATCCACTATTCCACCATTGTTGGGGAATTGGCTCTAGAAGTGTAATTTACAGGTAATTGCTCGAGGCGATGGGAAACGATTATTGATTTAGAGAAAGGGATGAAGTGAAGGGGCTGTCGTTACTTCTAGGTCAATGATTTAGAGAACTGAGTTCACAAAGCGAAGGTATTTGGTCTTTTGGCGATCAGGACAACAAATTAATTGTGGAAATTATAAGATGGGAGTAAAAGAATGTCTTAATACATCAATCATATATCCACCCACCTACCACATCTCTCTCTCTCTCTCTCTCTCTCTCTCTCTCTCTCTGTATATATATATATATATATATATATACATATATATATATATATATATATATATATTGTAATGGAGTTAACGCATTTAATTTATTTTTTTATTTTTGCTCAACATTTGATTTCGCAATTCAAAGTAAAATTTTGCATGTTTTTGTCCAGTTTTGTTTACATGTCTTTTGAAGGCTGGACTAGAGTTGTTTTCCTCCCCTCAAAGGGTAGTTGTGGTTTTAAATTGGTACGTCACCCATGTAAGTGTTTTTATCTTTTCATTTTGATGGTCTTTTGGCTGTTCGTCGCCTGTTTTGTTTTTCATCTCCGCTGGTGATGTGGGGCCCTTTGGAGTGAAAAAAAAAAAGTGGCTCCTTATAGAAAGGTTTTCAGCTCCCATATTTCCTGACGGCTTGTGGCAAGTTTGATGAAATATTCTGAAGACGTCCTCGATGTTTTTGCAGCTGGTGTCATCTTGGAGGTGTTCCTTGTGATCCCATATGAACTGTATTTTGCTGACGTCTCTTCAGTCCGTGTAAGGGTCCGTGTGATGCCCTTCCTTGGATCTCATACTTTCGTATGAGAGCCTCATCCGTCGTTGCCCTTAGCTTGCTGAACCTCTGGAGTCGTTAAGGGGCCTCCCAGGGGCGGAGAAAAGAGTAAGATTCGAGAATCTGTGTGATTTGTCGTGACCATTCCTACCCATAGACGACTATGTTGAGTGTCCCCTACTTTGTGGCACTGCTGAAATTTACGGTTGGAGATGAAACTACGTGACGTGTTTCTAAGGGAATAGGATTTTGTGGAAGAATATTTAATTGATATTACTTGGGTGGTGTTTATTTTCAGTAATCACAATGTATTTTTATTTTTTTTTTTTTTTGTCATTTAACACTGTGAATTAATTAGGTTTAATGTTATTTTCTTACTTTGTCTCCTTCTACCACAACGACCCTTGCATATGTGGTTTCTATCTCTACCTAGTAACTTTTTCTTTTACTTTAGTGTGCTAGTTAGCTAGGCAAATGTGTCTTTGTGGAATTGTCATAATCAGTTTTTTTTCCTTAAGTAGAGTGTTCAAGGGATTTCTTTGTAATTTTAAGTTATTAATTGTAATAAATAATTGTTTGTTTAATCTCTGTATCCTTCTCTTTGAGGAAATTCCTTGGATTGTTTTTGTTCTGGTACAAATACTACTCAATATCATAGTTTTTTTTATCTTTTTATTAAAAAGTTAAATTACATATTCTTTACAATCACAATATTTACAGTATAATCACATTTAATTGCATTTTTCTATAAACAAATCCATCTAATTTAACAATTTACAACATCACACATCTTGATTTTAATTTTCAGTCACTCAAAAACAATAATTTATATGTTTCTTGGTGAACATTTTATTCATTCTTTCTTTATAGATATTTTTCAAAAGTCACCGATCATATTGAAATTTACTCTTTAAGAAAGGCATCTGCTTCCTCTTTCGTATATCGTTTCTTCTTACTGACCCAAACAGCATATAAATAACCAACTATCAATACAGTGGCGCTATTATAATCCTTTTTCGTCCTATATTTGTAATTGAACATTAGTGTGTTTAAAAAATTGCCCCTGTTTATGTCACAAGTATGAAATAGTACACTTTTGACACATCATTATTGTCTGGATGTGCCTGCAAAAGTAAAATATATGCAAACTGTATTCAACATCATTGCAATGATCACATTTATCACTGTCTCTGATATTCAACATTTTCAGACGATTATTTGTCGCCAAAGTCCCATGAGCATATTTAAAGGCAAACTCTCTCTCCATGATGCCAATGAAAGGTTTGTTTATGCTGTCCCATACCATTTTCCAGTCCAAAAGTGGATAACTCCTTTCAATTTTTCGTACACTCTCTGGCCTTATAAAATTATAACAATCTTTACAACTTAAGTTAGGAAATTTTGCATAGTGATAAACTTTTCTGATTACATTAATTGCAACTGAATAAAATGGTGATGACACAAATGAAACCTCATTTATTTCCTTCAAGTCCAACAAAAAACTAATTTTCATCTTACAATAGAAATTACTTAAACCTATATCCTTTCTAATATCATTTAGAGCTGTCGAACTGAAAATCGCTAAAGACTTAAAATAAGCATTTATAATTCCCAATCCACTTTTTTCTTTCGACAAACAAAGAGTATCTCTAACTGCAGGATGGTAAATTCCATGCCATATCTATCGGAATACATGCATATTTATTTGAGCAATGTACTTTTTGAAAGGAGGCAAAGTGTGTGATATATACCAAACTTTGGACAAAACTAGTGAATTAACAATAATAGCTCTTTGGAAAATAGATAATTGTCTTTGTCTTAGCATATCTATGGAAATTTTAATATTTTGAGTAAGGCGAGACCAATTTTCTTCAGAAGTAACCTCAAAATCACTATAATAAATTATACCAAGAATTTTGATACTTTCAACAGTTTTCAACCAACTGATAGGCAAAATTTTTCGGTTTTCCCATTTCCTAAACCCAATTATACTAGTTTTGTCCTTGTTTAGCTGTGCACCTGTCGCAAGTTCAAACAATTGTACTTCTTTATAACACTCTCTAACCGAATCATCAGTTGACAAGATCACGGATGAGTCATCTGCATAACCTTTCAGGCATATATTTACATTATCTTGTTATTGCTCTTTATTGCTCTATACAAAGGTTCTTGAAATATACAATATAACAGCATTGACATAGGGCAGCCTTGTCTTACTGACCTTTTAATACAAAAAGTTGAACTCATAAAACCCATTTACCAAGACACTACTTACACAATCTTTGTACAATATTCTAACTAGAGCCACAAATTCATCTGGTAAACCAAATTTCTTCATTACTTTAAAAACAAAATCCATATTAACTCTATCAAAAGCCTTAGACCAGTCTAAGCTTAGAATTGCTAAGTCTTCACTCTTTTGTTTTGTATGAAAAATTACATCTCGAATCGTATTATTACAATTAACAATCGACCTTTCCTTCACTGCACAATATTGTTCTGGGGAGATAATCTTCCCAATAACACATCTCAATCTGTTTGCTAAAACCTTGGCAAAGATTTTATAGTCAACATTCAGAAGGGATATAGGTCTCCAGTTCTCCACCAATGATAAATCTGCTATTTTAGCTAATAATTTTATTACACCCAAATTTTGACTATCTGACATATATTTCTCAGTCACAATGGATTTGAACACTTCCATAACGTCAGACTTTATTAAAGACCAAAAATTTTTGTAGAATTCTATAGGAAGTCCATCATACCCTGGCAATCTTCCTTTACACATACTCTTGATAGCATAAAAAACCTCAATTTCCTCTAATTCTCTACTTAACAAACTTACATCTTCCTGGTTTAGTACAGAATGGCATAGGTTAAGAAAATAATCTTGACTTTTTACCTGACCAGTGACCTTACTAAACAATTTTTCAAAGAGCTCCTTTATAAAAACAGAAATTCCCTCTGTGCTTTCTACAATGGAACCATCTTCTTGTTTTATGTTAGTAATGCGTGTATGATTTTTCTTTTTCTCAGCACCAAGTAGATGTGCAGATATTTTTTCCCCAGTTGTACGATCATTTAGTTTGGCTCTTATCTTTATACCTTCTAATATTTCATTCTGGATGTCACAAATCCTATTCGTGAGTATCCTAATATTTTCATAATTTGCACTAGTTTTATAGTTAATATCATAAAGTTGACGCAATCTTGTTTGTATAAGTTCAGCAATCCATACTTTTCTTGAGAAAATTTTTTACATAATTTGACAAAGAATTTTTTACATTGATATTTTGCCCAGTCCCACCATAAGAGTATGTTATGAAATGTACCCTTTTTCTGCTTTATAAACTGCCATACATGTAAAAAAAATTCTTCAATTTCATCAGAATCTAAAACTTTAACATTCAACTTCCAATACCCTGTGCCAATTTTTTGTGTGTTTATGTTTAATTTCAAAACAACCATACTATGATCTGAAAAACTTATTGGAATGGTGTCTACAGATGTTATATTATCAAATAATTTTACAGTATAAATCCTGTCTATTCTGGATCCATAGTTTTCCCGTACATAAGTGTATTCTAATATCCTGTTTGTGAATTTGTAATTATCTCTCAGAGCAAGGTTTTTCACGAGAGTACTCATGGACTTAGACAGTAAAGCTTTGTTATTATTACTGCAATCTCTTGTGCATGTTATACAGTTGAAATCACCTCCAAAAATAAGATAATCAATATTATGTCGCAGGTAATACAATATTTCATTCCTGAAAAAGTCTTCCCTTTCAGCAAATTTACTGGCACCAGATGGAGCATACACATTTATAATAGGTATAATGCAGTTATTGTAACATACCCTTACACCAACAATTCTACCGTTAGTATCCATCTCCTTGGTTAAAAGTTTAAAATTTGTTTTATCATTTATACAAATCATTGTACCTCCTTTTAAATTGATTGATGGATTGAACACTATACACATAAAATTAGTGAGATAACTCAACCCTGAAATATCTTTTACGTTATGTTCTTGAATCAACAGAATATCAATTTTATAGTACATGATAAGGGACACAACTTTCATTTGTTTAATTACCTCATTTAAGCCATTAATATTTAAAGTGGCAACAGAAAGAGCCATTACAACAACGAACACTGAAAGAATTACTTTTTCTTTTTCTTTGACAACCTATCTTTTACATTCAATTTTACTTCCTTCCTTTTTTCTTTATTGGATTTTCCTCTAATCAACTTTAATTTACCTACAGTATCTAAATCTATGTTCCACTGGCCTGTTGGCATCACGTCTGAACCTTTATCATCATTTTTCAAATCGTCTTCAATATCACTGACTTTATTTACCTCTACATCCATGTCACGTTCTTCAGTAGCACCATCCACTGATTCATCATCCCTATACACTGAAACCGCTATATTAATTTTCTTAAGATTTCCCGGTTCTTCATTTACATCATCCTCAACGGGAAAGAGACTTTCAACTGTGTAAGGAATACGAGATTCATTTTGTGATGGAAGCCCCTTATCCTCAGTTATTTCGGTAACTTGAGAAGCTCCTTCAGGTGCACTTTTTATTGCAAAGATGTCACTATCACTGTCGGTATCTGTTAAATTATCACCATTACTTGGAACCTGACCCTCCAGGTCACGTGATCGACCTTCTGTTTCGACTGAGTGTTGATGAACAGCGACATCATCAACATTCTTGGATGAGGGAATGGTCACTGGTTGTTCTCCTACTGCTTCGCATAAGTCGTCTATCTGGTCCTCTCCATGGTTGCTGGATTCTTCTTTATCATTTTCAGTACTCTTTCCGTCACATGGTTGCTCCACATTTACTTCATTACCTGTTGCCAGTTGAACATCAGGAGTACCATCTTCTTCCGATATCCGACCCTTATCAGAATCCTTGCCGGGCATTGCTGGGAAATCATTCAAATTAAAAATATTTAACTTAAGCTCACTATCCATATTACAGTTAACTGCCATATGAGAGTCTCTTCCGCACTTGTAACACGTCTTTTTCTGGCCATTATATAAAAACACAACATTATAACCACAAATATTTATGGAGGATGGGATATTTTTCTTTATTTCCATTTTCACAGTGCGTGTTCCATTTTCTAGACCACTCGCTCTCCCATGAGAAAAGGTATTATGTCTGAGATGAAGAACTTTCCCATACTGTTCGAGGACACTAATTAAAAGGGAGTCTTCTATATCAAAATGTGCAAAACGTATTGATACATAAGTATATACACTGCTCAAATTTACTACTAGGGCCTTTTCGCCAATACCGAAATGAATCACTTTGTCTTCGTACTCTCGTATAAAGACAAAAACCTTCTCCTCAATAAATTTCACAGCCACTCTGTTATTTGGTATGTTCTGAAACCCTCGTATGTCTTTTTCACTTATTTTTAACTTATTAAATATGACATCACATGCCGACTCATAATTAGGGGAACACAAACATTTTAAACCAACTGTAGTCTTTGGTTTAAGTCTCGCAGCCATTGGAAAGTTGTTTGCCATCGTAGCTGGTAGAAAACGCTCCGTTTTCTATGATGACGTAAAACCTCCGGATTGGCGATTCCTTGGAGGTGTATCGAGGCAAACTACGTCTAATAATATAAACTATGGTACAAAGTAGTTCACTTGAACACTAATTAGTTCACTGACATCTTACTCACAAGTTGTAGTCGAAATTCATAAGAAAACCCTCGGAAAACCGTCTCAAAATCACATAATGAGCAGAGTGTTCCAAATAGCGTTTGTAAACAACCAGAGCTTCTCTCTTTTTCCGAAATCAAAGATAACTTTTTTCTCAGACAAAAAATCTCCTTACAGTTTCCTAGTCTTTCATAATTTCATACCTGCTTGAGGAAAGATCGTTAACTGGATTCACTAGTTTCTTCACGTTCTTCCATTTTAATATACAATTCCTTGCCAAATGCCCTATTATTATTACATCGGAAACAAGTTATTCCAAAACTACTAGTTGCTATTTTTTTTCTTACAAACCATGAGTTAGAGTAAACTCATCTACCAACCTAGTCACAAAAGGAAAAGATCTTTTTCACAACTACCTTCTATAAATATCAATAATACCAACAACAAATGCTCCTGTTTCCAGTTCAATGCAGGACAAACGACTTATCGTTTTTATTCATGACTGAGGTGTGGCCAGTTCTCATCACCACGAAGGCCATCTGGGACACTTTAGTCTGATCGTTGAAGAGCAAAACAACCTAGTAATGGATGGGCCCTGTTAGTACAGCTTTGTTGATCATAGCAATAAACAAAACTTTTCACCACGTTAAGGAATCCACGGTCAGAAACGTTATTTGGGAATACGTTATCTCTGAAATTATTTACTAAAACTAAGTTTTTCAGATACTCAAAACTATCAATTTCAGTGAAAGGTAACAACAACAAAACAATCTTTCTAACTTCCTTCAATATATATATATATATATATATAAATACATATATATATATATATATATATATGTATGTATATATATATATATATATATTTATATATATATAAATACATATATATATATATATATATATGTATAATGTGTGCGTGTGTTTAGGAGATATCATGATTCTTTAACTGCTAAAAGTTATCTGCATGGTAACTCTATGAATTTTGTTACTTCATTATTGTAGCATCAGTATCTACAATAAGAGTCTATTTGATCCAGATACAAAAGCGTTGCTAACAGACTAATATATATATTTTCATTATCTCTTGGTCACACGATTATATTAGAGAACATTCTCGGTTAGGGTTAAGAGTTTTAGCCGTGCACAAGTTAATGAATGTTCAACATAATCTCATATGATATATATTCTATTTCATTCAATTACAAAATATATTTTTCTCTTATTCCAAGATATTAACATTGCTATAGCCAACCCCAATTATGTTTTTCAACGTATTAAGGTGTAAGTGCCGGGGTTTTTATTAATAATAAATGAGAGAGAGAGAGAGAGAGAGAGAGAGAGAGAGAGAGAGAGAGAGAGAGCTCGGCAAATTATAGTCCTTTTTACAGCATGAAACGAAATAAAAAAAAAGAAAGTTTTTCAATCTAGTTGAAATAAACATCAACGATGCGTCAACGTCCTTTGTTAAATGCAATTGTTTTGGGAACGATTCTTTTATGTCTCTGTTACTGCAAAGGTAAAATAAAAAAAAAGAAGGTAATTGTTTAAAATAGCATGATCTCCATTTACTCAAAAATTATAGTCCGTCCTGCAGCTCTCCTCTTTTCGTACAGTAATTAGGAGGTTCTTTAAATGCTGGGGAAAGAAAGAAAGATATGTTGCGCAAAGAGGGGAGAGGGGGGGGGGGGGGTTGGTTAAGGAGGTACTAAACGACCTTGAGTGGACATCGTCAACATAGTCAACTAAAGAGAAGTGTGTGACGTTAGCGCACATTTGGTATATATTAAAAATATATACTACATTGAAAATGGAGTAATGATTCAAAAGTGTCACTATTTGTGAAATGTATATTTCATATTTTGTATATATATGATAACAAACCTTATTGAAGTGTTATTTTTTTTTTTTTTTTTTTTTTTTTTTTTAAGAAACTATTTTATATGCCCCCTGTGGCCGCGGGGGCATATAAAAATTAGAATAGCGCCAACGTTATCCCTGCGTGTCGTAAGAGGCGACTAAAAGGGACGGGACGAGGGGGCTGGGAACCCCCTCTCCTGTAAAAAATTCCTACGAGACATCGACAAGGAGATGGAGCTGGGGGGAGAGTGACTGCTCCCCGCACTCTAGTTTTGGGGTGTTTAAATGTGCGTGGATGTAGTACGATAGAGAGTAAAAGATGTGAGATTGGAAGTATGTTTAGAAGTAGAAGGATGGATGTATTGGCCTTGAGTGAGACAAAGATGAAAGGAAAGGGTGAAGTGATGTGTTTGGTGAAATGTCTGGTAGAGTGTCTGGGATTGAAAGGGGAAGAGCGAGAGAGGGGTGTGGCGTTATTGCTGAGTGAATGGATGACAGGTAAAGTAGTGGAATGGAAGGAGATATCATCTAGGTTAATGTGGGTAAGGGTTAGGTTGGGTAGGGAATGTTGGGCGTTTGTCAGTGCGTATGGGCCAGGTAGTGAGAAAAGTGAAGAAGATCGGAATGAGTTCTGGAATGATTTAACTAGGTGTGTAGAAGGACTGGGTAGAAGGAATTATGTAGTTGTTATGGGTGACTTAAATGCTAGAGTGGGCGCTGGAGAGGTAGAAGGTGTCATTGGTAAGTATGGCGTACCAGGTGAAAATGAGAGTGGTGAGAGACTGGTAGACATGTGTGTTGAACAAGAGATGGTAATAGGTGCTAGCTTCTTTAAAAAGAAAGATAAGAATAAGTATACATGGGTAAGAGTGGCAAATGGAAGAGTAGTAGAAAGGGCATTAATGGATTATGTGTTGGTAACTAGAAGAATGTTTGGAAGATTGAAAGACGTGCACGTGTTTAGGGGTATGGCTAACGGTATGTCTGATCATTTTTTAGTGGAAGGAAAATTAGTTGTAGCAAAAGAGTGGGGGAATAGAGTAGGTGGATGTAAAAGGGAGGTAGTGAGGATTGAAGAGCTAATAAAACCGGGGGGTAAGAAGTAAATATCAGGAAAGGTTGAAAATGGCATATGATGAGGTGGGAGTAAGAGAAACTGGTAATTTAGAGGAGGAATGGAAGTTAGTAAAAGAAAATTTTGTTGGGATTGCAAGTGATGTATGTGGCAAGAAGGTTGTTGGAGGCAGCATGAGGAAGGGCAGTGAATGGTGGAATGAAGGAGTGAAGGTGAAAGTGGAAGAGAAGAAGAGGGCTTTTGAAGAATGGCTGCAGAATAATAGTATAGAGAAGTATGAAAAATATAGAGAGAAAAAGGTGGAAGTAAAGCGCAAGGTACGTGAGGCAAAGAGGGCAGCTGATCTGAGGTGGGGTCAGGGATTGGGTCAGTCATATGAAGAGAATAAGAAGAAGTTTTGGAAAGAAGTGAAGAGAGTAAGGAAGGCTGGCGCAAGAATTGAAGAGACAGTGAAAGATGGAAATGGAAGGTTGTTAAAAGGAGAGGAGGCAAGGAAAAGGTGGGCGGAATATTTTGAAAGTTTGCTGAATGTTGAGGATAATAGGGAGGCAAATATAACTGCTGTTCCAGGTGTTGAGGTGCCAGTGATGGGAGATGAGAATGAGAGAGAGATAACAATAGAGGAAGTGAGGAGAGCACTAGATGAAACGAGAGTAGGAAAAGCATCTGGTATGGACAGTGTGAAAGCTGAGATGTTGAAGGAAGGGGGTGTGACTGTACTTGAATGGTTGGTGAGATTGTTTAATATGTGTTTTGTGTTGTCAATGGTACCAGTAGATTGGGTTTGTGCATGTATTGTACCACTATATAAGGGTAAGGGAGATGTGCATGAGTGTTGTAATTCAAGAGGTATTAGTTTGTTGAGTGTAGTTGGAAAAGTGTATGGTAGAGTACTGATTAATAGGATTAAGGATAAAACAGAGAATGCAATCTTGGAAGTACAGGGTGGTTTTAGAAGAGGTAGGGGTTGTATGAATCAGATTTTTACAGTTAGGCAGATATGCGAG
>NC_090747.1:54989989-54992489 GCF_036898095.1 Palaemon carinicauda | reverse complement strand
ATTTTTTTTACCAGAGCTTTTTTTTTCAGATAGTGGGAATGAAATTAATGGGAGTCAGATTGACCTGGTGTCAAATTACCGAGAGTCAATTTACCGAGTCAATTTACCTAGAACCGTTTCCCAATATACGTTTACAACTACAAACTTTTTACTTTTTTTTTCTTTTTTTTTTTTTTAGTACATATAAAAAGGGTTCGGTATATTCAAATACCGAAATAATTCAATTACCTCTTTGATATTTTTCAATGTTGGACAATTTGTACTAACTATTACAATATCAATTATTGTTGTACAAATGTATATATTTCTCGTTTCTGTTGTATTGCAGAATCTAAGTAAATATTCATATAATGTTAACTTACAATTCTTTCACCTGATGAGAGAGAGAGAGAGAGAGAGAGAGAGAGAGAGAGAGAGAGAGAATCACATTTGAAAACTAGGTCATTGTTTAAAAAGAAATCTTTTAGCTCCCTTCGGTTCCAACTGTGTCTGATGTTAGATTCTGGCTCAAAATTTGCTCCGAGTTCTGAATACTTATAAGAACTCCGTATAAAAATGAACAAGGTTTTTTTATTGATGGAATTGATTAAAAGCAAAACGAGGTCAAAACGCCTTTAATCTCAATAAAGTGTTTAACTCCAAAAATTCTAAACGAAAAAAAGGAAAAAAAAAATGAAAGCATTCCATTAGTATTATTAGGGTTCATCCTGTTTTATGTCTATGAATTTGAATATATGAATATTAAAATAATTGTATATATGGTAATCTACATAAACGAAAAAAAACAAAAAAAAATTGTTTCCAAAACAAATTGTAATGTAGAGAGCCTCCTTTCTTTGCCCCTTTTTTTCATAACAGTTCGATTCTCTATCGGAATGTGAAATCCATTTGGAATTAATATCCTTTTTAAAAACAACAAACAGAAGAATATATTAAAAAAAAACTCCTCAAAGCAGATGAGCGGTTAAAAAACCTTCAAAAACCAATTTTAACAGCATTAATATAAGGCAGGAACTGGGTAATACTGTCAGCAGACTCTTTCAGTATGTTCATGACTGCAACCATACTGCCAATTGGAAATATAATGAAAAGTTATACTATTAGAGAATATTGTTACGAGAAATATAATTGAACCATGCTTGACTGAAATATTTTTTTGAAGAACTGCTTAACACCAGCCCAGGTATGTACAAATAGGATTAATTATCATTAAATAACATTTTCATACAATTAGCCTTCAAGTACTTGGCTTATTTCTGTTCTGCGTGTACGTCATCGTAGAGGTTTCTTTGTATTCTTAATGTACTTTTAAATCACAAGACCTTGAGGATGTTTAATAATAACGAAAAAACGCTTATTCAAATCTTTGTTTTTCTTTTTCCCTCCTGGCCTTCTGTGATCATGAGACATCGCAATCTCATGTAAATTGACGATAATATATATATATATATATATATGTGTGTGTGTATGTGTGTATATATATATATATATATATATGTACATGTATATATATTTATAGATATATATATATATACTTATATATATATATATATATATATAATTATCAATATACATGTGTGTGAATGTGCGTGTGTCTGTGTGTGTGTATGTACAAACATAGTCGGAGATATGGAAGTATGTGATATTAACTATATGTTTAAAGATTTAAGGGGTTAAACGCTGGTCATGAATGACAGAGACAAGGTACACTGACAAAGCCCTAGAGATTGTTCATATATACATATGATCAGCGCCCAAGCCCTCTCTCCACCCATGTTAGGACCAGTGAGGACCAGGCAATGGCTGCTGAGGACTCAGCAGGTAGATCTATAGCTCCTTTAAAACCCTCACCCTTAGCTCACAAGGATGATTAGGCTGCGGCCACTAAAGCAACTAACAAGTTTGAGCGATCACCAAGCATAGACGTTACCACATAGGCCACCACACCCGTGTTTTTATATTTTCAAAAGATTGAAAAGGATTATGCTCCAATACGATAATATTCCTTGATTTAATCTGATAATACTGTGTTGGAGAAATGCTAGCTGGCAGTTATGTCGTGTGAATTATGGAGTCAAGATTTCGCTGTAGCAACATTTCAGGGAAAAATTAAATTTTTCTTCTGAGGAACAATATTTTAAACATCTTTTGACCAAACCTTTCTATCTAAAAGAGCGGCACATACATGCAAAAGAAAAATGCTTCAAGGTGAAACTGTCTAAAGGTAGACTGCAATAATCTCACTCCTTGTTTGTCGTCTGTATCCACGCAAGGATTTCATGTTTGTTTATTATTAAATATATATATATATATATATATATATAAATATATATATATATATATATATGTATATACAGTGTAAATATATATATATATATATATATATATTTACATATACAGTATATATATATATATATATATGTGTGTGTGTATATATATATATATATATATATATTTACATATACAGTATATATGAATATATATGTATATATATATATAT
>NC_090747.1:54979989-54984989 GCF_036898095.1 Palaemon carinicauda | reverse complement strand
TTTTTTTTTTTTCAGTTCAAACCTAATGTTTGGTTATCAAAGTTTATTACTTCATTTATTGGAAATATATAATCAAAGGATTAACGTATGTTGAAAATAAATTGAACTTCCTTTCTTGAAACACGATTGTCGTCATATAACATAAATGGAATCTTTTACATGATCTAATTTTAATATTCTGATATCATTTTTTTTTTATAGTTGAACTCTCTCGCGGAATCCCATAATTTTATAAATATATTCTATAGCGGAGAAGATGTTGATGTAAATAATAACAAAGCAATATTGAATATAATTCTGTGTTGTTCCACCAGACATATTAGTTGTGTGAATTTCCAATAGTTCTCTACTTGAGGAATTAGGCCTTTTCACTATACCCTCATCCTCTTGCATTAAATAAATCACTAAAAATAAGATAAGTAAAAATGTCATTATAGAATGTGGTGTGATAATATAGAAATAAAGGAGTGATGAAGCCAGAATCCATCAACCAGAAATAACCTGGTTAAAAGTAATGCCATTTCCGAATACCACATTGCCAAAAAGAAGAAGAAAAAAAAAAGTTCATAAGCGGCTAATATTCATAAGAATGTTTTTCTTGGGATAAAGGTTCCACTGGTTAATATCGTAGATCTTATCCTGTTTCTCGAACTCTCCAAACTGAATAAACAACATTGCAACAAAAACCAATGCTTCCCAACTTTTAGATACATTTTCTTGCAAATATTTGTCGAATCTTGCTTTTTTCGTTTCTTCTATGCAGAGGTTATTCCCAAACGTTTTTAATTACATCAGTTACCAAGAACGAATACGTTGTAAAGATGTAAATGGACACCAGTGAGAGTTTTAATTATATTTATTTGCTCAACATGTTTTGTTGGTAGCTTGCAAAGTATGGATTTTAACCCTGAATGAAATATTAATACATGTTTTTCAATCTCAGTGATAATTCAAAGCCATGATTATTGATATATACTAAACAAAATAGAAAAAATATGCATGCATACCATCAAAATCATCATCACACGTCAGTAGTTCAATGCAGAACGAATGCAACAGACATGTCTTTCCACTTGCGCCTGTCTATGGTCTTTCTGTAACAGTTCACCTACACCCGCAAACCTTCATAGTTCGTCAGTCCACCATCTTCTCTTCATACCCTTGTTTGTTATGCAATCTCTCGGACACACTCTGTTATACTTAATGTCCAGCTGTTATCTTTCATTTTTATTATATGTCCTGCCCATGTCCATTTCTTTTCCTTATATGTTAGCATATCCTCTACTTTACTTTCTGCTCGTATCTGTATTGCTCTTTTTCTGTCTCTTTCTGTTATTCCCATAATTATAACAAGGTTATGTTCTATCGATTTTGTTAGGCTCTAAGTTTCTGATTCATAAGTTAATAACGGTAGGACCATCCAAATAAATACTTTTCTTTTTAAAGAAAGTGGCATCTTAATTTTCATAAACTCATTTTGCTTACCGAAGGCTTTCTATTTCAAGGTTATCCTTCATTTAATTTCGGTCTCGGTCGCTGGGGCAACACTTATTGTCTGCCCTTAGTAGGTATACTCATTAGCAATCTATAAAACTTCATCTATAACTGGTATTTGTAGTCTGCATTTTAATTGAACATTGTCTTAGTTTTCTCACACGCATTTTGGTCCTACATTTCTGCTTTCTCTATTTAAATATATATCATTTTTTTTTTTAATTCTTTCCACATGTCACCAAGCTCATTATGTCATTTAAAAATTTTGAGTGGTTAAGGCATTCCCCATCAATATTAAAAAATTAGGATGGACAATAGCCGGATTTAACATTAATGGGGAATACCTTAAAAACTTAAGGTTTGCCGATGACACTTTTCTATATGGTCAGTCATTGGAGTAATTGCATGTGTTGATAGAATATTTGAATAGAGAAAGCCAAAATGTAGAATTAAAAAACGAATATGAATAAAACTAAGACATTGCCCAATAAAAACACGGACATACTACAAATACCGGTTACGGAAAAACGTCTGGAGATTGTTAATGAATACACATACTTAGAAAAGACAGTAAGTGTTTTCCCAGGGCATCAGAACTAAATTAAAAGAAAATCATGATGGGATGCTTCAGAAACTTAGACTCTTAAAAAGGCTTTATAACATAAGCTAGTTAGAACTCAAATGAAATTAGAGGATATTGTGATATGTAAGTAAGATAAGAGGTCATACGCAGGTCCACTTGCCTCTGTTTATGGTCTTTTTATGAGAGTCCACACCCGTAAACTTTCCTAGTTCAACAATTCAACATCTTTTTCATTCAGCTGCTTTGTTTGCAATCTCTAAGAACCCATTCTGTTATCCTTCTTGGCCACTTATCATCTGGCATTCTTATTATATATCGTGCGTACATAAATACATATACCAAGGCACTTCCCCCAATTTTGGGGGGTAGCCGACATCAACAAATGAAACAAAACAAAAAGGGGACCTCTACTCTCTACGTTCCTCCAGCCTAACAAGGGACTCAACCGAGTTCAGCTGGTACTGCTAGGGTGCCACAGCCCACCCTCTCCCATTATCCACCACAGATAAAGCTTCATTATGCTGAATCCCCTACAGCTGCTACCTCCGCGGTCATCTAAGGCATCGAAGGAAGCAGCAGGGCCTACCGGAACTGCGTCACAATCGCTCGCCATTCATTCCTATTTCTAGCACGCTCTCTTGCCTCTCTCACATCTATCCTCCTATTACCAAGAGCTTCCTTCACTCCATTCATCCACCCAAACCTTGGCCTTCCTCTTGCACTTCTCCCATCAACTCTTGCATTCATCACCTTCTTTAGCAGACAGCCATTTTCCAATCTCTCCACATGGCCAAACCACCTCAACACATTTATATCCACTCTAGCTGCTAACTCATTTCTTACACCCTTTCTCACTCCCACCACTTCGTTCCTAATCCTATCTACTCGAGATACACCAGCCATGCTCCTTAGACACTTCATCTCAAACACATTCAATTTCTGTCTCTCCGTCACTTTCATTCCGCACATCTCCGAGCCATACATCACAGTTGGTACAATCACTTTCTCATAGAGAACTCTCTTTATATTCATGCCCAACCCTCTATTTTTTACTACTCCCTTAACTGCCCCCAACACTTTGCAACCTTCCATTCCACCATTTGCTGCAACAACAGACCCCAAGTACTGAAACTGATCCACCTCCTCAAGTAACTCTCCATTCAACATGACATTCAACCTTGCACCACCTACCCTTCTCGTACATCTCATAACCTTACTCTTACCCACATTAACTCTCAATTTCCTTCTCTCACACACTCTTCCAAATTCTGTCACTTTGCAACCTTCATTCACTCTCTGACGTACATCTGCTTCCACTCCACCATTTACTGCAACAACAGACCGTAAGTACTTAAACTGATCCACCTCCTCAAGTAACTCTCCATTCAACATGACATTCAACCTTGCACCACCTTCCCTTCTCGTACATCTCATAACGTTACTCTTACCCACATTAACTCTCAACTTCCTTCTCTCACACACTCTTCGAAATTCTGTCACTAATCGGCCAAGCTTCTATTCTGTGTCTGCAACCAGTACAGTATCATCCGCAAACAATTGATTTACCTCCCATTCATGGTCATTCTCGTCTACCAGGTTTAAACCTCGTCCAAGCACTCGAGCATTCACCTCTCTCACCACTCCATCAACATACAAGTTAAACAACCACGGTGACATCACACATCCCTGTCTCAGCCCCACTCTCACCGGAAACCTATCACTCACTTCATTTCCTATCCTAACACATGCTTTACTACCTTTGTAGAAACTTTTCACTGCTTGCAACAACCTTCCACCAACTCCATTTAATCTCATCACATTTTACATTGCTTCCCTATCAACTCTATCATACGCTTTCTCCAGATCCATAAACGCAACATACACCTCCTTACCTTTTGCTAAATATTTCTCGCATATCTGCCTAACTGTAAAAATCTGATGCATACAACCCCTACCTCTTCTAAAACCATCCTGTATTTCAAAGATTGCATTCTCTGTTTTATCCTTAATCCTATTAATTATTACTCTACCATACACTTTTCCAACTACGCTTATCAATCTAATACCTCTTGAATTACAACACTCATGCACATCTCCCTTACCCTTATATAGTGGTATAATACATGCACAAACCCAATCTACTGGTACCATTGACAACACAAAACACATATTAACCAATCTCACCAACCATTCAAGTACAGTCACACCCCTTTCCTTCAACATCTCAGCTCTCACACCATCCATACCAGATGCTTTTCCTACTCTCATTTCATCTAGTGCTCTCCTCACTTCTTCTATTGTAATCTCTCTCTCATTCTCATCTCCCATCACTGGCACCTTAACACCTGCAACAGCAATTATATTTGCCTCCCTATTATCCTTAACATTCAGTAAACTTTCAAAATATTCCGCCCCGCTTTTCCTTGCCTCGTCTCCTTTTAACAACCTTTCATTTCCATCTTTCACTGTCTCTTCAATTCTTGAGCCAGCCTTCTTTACTATCTTTACTTCTTTCCAAAACTTATTCTTATTCTCTTCATATGAATGACCTAATCCCTGACCCCACCTCATGTCAGCTGCCCTCTTTTCCTCACGTACCTTGCGCTTTACTTCCACATTTTTCTCTCTATATTTTTAATACTTCTCTATACTATTACTCTGCAGCCATTCTTCAAAAGCCCTCTTTTTCTCTCCCACTTTTACCCTCACTCCTTCATTCCACCATTCACTGCTCTTCCTCATGCTGCCTCCAACAACCTTCTTGCCACACACATCACTTGCAATCCCAACAATTTTTTCTTTTACTAACTTCCACTGCACCTCTAAATTGCCAGTTTCTCTTACTTTCACTTCGTCATATGTCATTTTCAACCTTTCTTGATATTTACTTTTTACCCCTGGTTTTACTAGCCAAACCCCTAAA
>NC_090747.1:54962489-54967489 GCF_036898095.1 Palaemon carinicauda | reverse complement strand
CATAAACAACAATATAGCACATCGCTTGATGCTCCAATCGCTTCGGTGAAGACTTCAAAGTTAGACTGCAATGGGCATCAGGAAGCGAACTGATCATTAATTTCGTTAATTACTGTTTGTGATATGGAGAGTGTTATGTTATGATTATGCCACAAGAATACTTTAAGGTCAAATGACGATCCAAACATTTTTATTCAGGTCAGATGGCAACCCAGTCAATGGTTCGGGAACGAACAAAATTTTATGCTGACTTATATAGACTAGAACCGGAATAATATGCTAACACGATAAATTGATTACATAAGTCATCTGATCATGTGGAACTAAGATAAAAAAGGTAAAAATTACTTGTTAATTTTGTCGAACATTGCCTTGGGAATTATTTATTATCAGTAACACCTTTTTTTTTTAAGTGGAATCAACCAATTTTTTGTTATGAACAGAACATCAAAATTTCCCGCAACGAATCATTCCCACATTAAAGAAACCAATGGAGGAAATGAAAGTGACCATCGCCTCGAGAACAGAAAACCGACACCTAATAGCTGATTACAAAGCTCTGTCGACCGTAACACATCTTACTACCACTTAGGTCAGGCAGCTTCTCAATCTACTTGGTGGTCACCCATCAACACCCTATGGTTGTTATTCTGTTTTCATTTCACTATGATTCTGGGAATCTACGTTAAACTTGATGAATTTAGTTCTCTCTCTCTCTCTCTCTCTCTCTCTCTCTCTCTCTCTCTCTCTCTCTCTCTCTCTCTCTCTCTCTCTAAAACACACATCCAGTTTATCATCGTGTATCTTCAAACATTTCCACCATTGGTCGTCTAACTTCGATGGTTCAGTAACAGGAGTTAATGGTGATTGGGAAGTCACTTGAAGAGCCATCGGGATTTTAGGGTAGAGATCTATACTCGAGTTTTGGTTTGTTTCATTCTATTATTCTTGGTTACACCACATTGACGAGGGCAAATAAAGTTACAGGAAAATATGACTGCTTGTCAAAGTGGTGTAGCTGTCCTTTGTTCGTCTTACCCTATTTTGGTATGGTGGTTGTAGTCGTTCTGGTTAGATGCCAGTAGTTTTTCTCCGTGAGACGGATAAAACCATTATGCTCTCACATCTACGGCTAAACTCCGTTGTTGAGCAGGATTGATTGATTGATTGATTTAAAGTTTTCAGGCATCCTGGAACGACAGGGGCGGACATCTTCTCTAATCTCAGATATGCGAAAGGAGAAAGATGGTAAGAGTGGAATTCAATAAGTCAAGTAGTATAGGAATTAGGGAATATTTTTGCTGTTGAGTCTTTTTTATTTTACTTATTTTTAGTTCACTAATGAATGCCTTAAACAATTGCTCCATTTTGAAACTCACAGGTCATGTTGATTTTATTTCTATATTGATCTCATTACTTTTGTTAAAAAAAATAGCTTAGTCAATGAATTAAATATCCATGGAAATGGCCATATTATCAATATCAATTTCACTATCACTATCACTACAATTATAACTATAATTATAATTACAATTATAGTATATTATGCTATATTACATTATATTATATTATATTATATATTATATTATATTATATTATATTATATTATGCAATTACAATTATAGTCAGAATAATTATAATAATTATAATTACTATAATTACTATAATTATAATTATAATCATAATCATAATCATAATCATAATCGTAATTATAATCATAATTGTAATTATAATTATAATTATAATTAAAATTATAATTATTATAATAATAATTATTATTATTATTATTTATTAGTATTTATTTATTTTACTATTATTGTTATTATTATTACCATTATTATTATTATTATTAATATTATTATTATTATTATTATTATTATTATTATTATTATTATTATTATTATTATTATTATTATTATTATTATTACTATTATCATTACTATAATTATTATTATTAGCTAAGACATCACACTACATAGAAAAGCTGGGTGTTATATATATATATATATATATATATATATATATATATATATATATATATATATATATATATATATATATATATATATAAATGTATATGTACACTGTATGTATATGTGTATGTACATATAATGAGAGATGAATACCTATATACAAACAATATGCTTCAAAATATTATGAAATATGTTTTTCTCACATTTACGGTCAATTTATTCGATAGTAACCATTTTTTTAACATTATTCAAGTTAGCATTTAAAGAATTACAAAGAGAACAAATATTTTTATGACAAAGATGGAGCGTGGTGTCATCGGCAAAAAGTATGGAGTTTAATCTCCCAACTGAGCGAGGCAAATCATTAATATAGATGAGGAAAAATAACGGTCCTAAGACTGATCCCTGGGGAACACATATTTTGACATCCATAATATCTGAAAGATGACCATCGAGGGTGACAAATTGTTTTCGATTTGTTAGGTAGGATTAGAGTAAGAGTAGTGCATTGCCTCGTATACCATAATATTCCAGCTTTTGAAGTAGTATATCATGAGACACAGTATCAAAGGCTTTGCTCAAAAAAAAAAAAAAAAAAAAAAAAAAAAAAAACTACGGTATTCATTATTATTCATAGCATTATAGATATTTTCAAGAAGGTCATGGTTGGCATCACTAGTACTTACGCCTCGTAAGAACCCATATTGACATGTAGAGAAGATGTTACAACCATTGAAGAAAAAGTAAAGTCTTCTATACAATAGTTTTTCAAATATTTCATTCATCGGTGTTTGTGTAGGCAAAGGGAAAGAACCGTAACCAGAGAGAAGGATCCAATGTAGTACTGTCTAACC
This sequence comes from Palaemon carinicauda, assembly GCF_036898095.1. NCBI lineage: Eukaryota > Metazoa > Arthropoda > Malacostraca > Decapoda > Palaemonidae > Palaemon > Palaemon carinicauda. The sequence goes on along the minus strand of NC_090747.1, from coordinate 54,964,662 downwards.
AGTCATACGGCCACATAACTCTATAGCGGTAGTGTCTCAACAGGCGGCTGGTGCCCTGACCAACCTACTACCTCTAGAATTTTTCCGTTTCGAATCAGTTTTCTGAGTGAGCTACTCTTTATTTCTGCCTGGCCTTAGTGACGACTTGATCAAGTCTCAAGATGTTTTGGCATCTCTACGGAGTTGGTCAAAAGTACTCTCAAAATAGTTTCTCTTTGCCTTGCGTGTTAATGTTGTTGTACTGTTGGCTACTATAATTACCCCTTTTCATTCTTCGGTACTGATTATGTTTAATATTAATTTATTTAAGAATTCCTTTGGAAATCTAGCCATTCATCAATCTTTTAACACTAACAAATTTTGTTTTTAGGGGAAAACAGTCATTGAAGAAACTGTCAATCTTGTCACTGAAAGAGGACACACCTACGTTAGGATTGATTTAAAATTTTAGTTCCGTAAGTTTTCTATCATTTATTTCGCTCATGTCTCTAAATTGAATGCATGTTTTATCATTCATCTTGCTTAGTGCAGGCAATGAAAGGCTACAGAAAATTGGGAAATGATTATTGATATCAGCTAGAAATATCCAGAGTTACTAACGAGGTTATTACTGGCCGAAATGTGATCGATACAGGAAATGGAGTCATTTGACCCGATCCTGGTAGGCCTAGTTATTGATGGTTTGTATTCTAAACACCGAACTGTGTTGATCAGTCTCCGTGTGGTCTCGCTTTCCCCTTCCCTTATTAGGCAGATGTTAAGATCCCCACTGACAACAGTATTCCCAGAGGAGATACCTGAACTTCTTAGCACCGCCTCCCGCGAGTCCAAAAACATATTTTCGTCACCTCCTGAACGTCTATATATACTAGAAGTAACAGCAGAATGAGAGGAATTAGGAATAGAAACTGTTGCCCCGGCACTTTAAAAATTATTTGTAGATATGCTCATCTCATCGAGAGGTTTAAACAAAAGTGTCTTAAAAAAATACTCACACCACCACCCCTCCGGCCCTCACGATAATTATGAAAAACATTATACCCTGGAAGTGAATTCATTCAATGAGTTTCTTGCTTAAGGTCCAGTCACACATGCATGTTCTCACCCGGTATGTCCTCCCGTATGCCCATACGCGGCCAAACGTGCGTTTTAACCACGCCCACACAGGTATTGAATTGTGCCGCACAACGTTGCACCTACGTTGCACCTACGCACGTCAGTATGACGTTAGTACTGCGTTAGTGTGACGTAGTGCGTGAGTGGCAGCCGTTGTGCGTTGTACTTACGTTGTGCATACGTTATGTGGACCTACTGTATGGACATACTTCCAGGTAGTACGTGAAGGGTCACGCAAGCATAACGTCTTTACTAGGTATGGTGACGTAGGTGGTACGTCAAGTGCCGTCAGAGCTACGTCAGAGCTACGTCAGAGCTACATAAGAGCTACGTCAGAGCAGCGTCAGAGCTACGTCAGACTTTCGTCAGAGGTATATCAGCGCGAGGTTGGTGCCAGGCATGCCTCCTCTATACTCCCAGGTATAAAAAGGGTGCTGGGCGGTACCTGACAGTCATTCACCATCCAACTACTATTTTTAAAATATTTTATTTTTCCTTATTTCCTTTCCGCACTGGGCTATTTTCCCTGTTGGGGCCCCTGGGCTTATAGCATCCTGCTTTTCCAACTAGGGTTGTAGCTTAGCATTTAATAATAATAATAATAATAATAATAATAACCGAAATCGAATGGTTATTATCGGGATGAAGTTTCACACTTGCTCTGGTTTTACTATATTTGGTAGCTCCTTTGTTTCTTCGTGTTTTAGGGTTTTTTTATGCATGTTTAGGCCAGCCGTACGGCTCTCTCTGTCACACTGAAGCCACGTTGCCGCGCCGCTGCCTTAACGCTACCTGGCGGTGGCGTGGGTTGGCGTGTTTGGCGGAGAAACAGCCACAATACGTGAAGATGGCGTTGGGCTTCCTTAGCACTGACGTTATACATTACGTATGTTCACGTATGTTCCGGTTGCCCCTAGGTTGGCCTCCCGTGCGCCCAACGTATAGTCAAGTACAATCACGGATACGTGACGACCCACGTATATTGTGAGCTGCCCACAATATACGTGGCCCTCGCCGTACCGCCAGGTATCCACGAGGTACCGTTCATACGGCAAGG
>NC_090747.1:54957489-54959989 GCF_036898095.1 Palaemon carinicauda | reverse complement strand
TATATATATATATATAGATATATATATATATATATATATATATACCCCGTTCAATCCTTCCCTGCCATCCCGAAACTATTATATTTTATATGCCCTATTATAACGGTTCTAATACTGAGGAATACTTAAATAAATTAGGGAAAATTAAATGTCTATTTGAAGAACATCAGAATGATCATGTTATTGCTGTGGGGGATTTTAACGCTCACATTTCATCCGAATTTGGTGCAGAATTATTTGGGTGGTGTGATGAATACGACTGCTGTGCAGCCGACATCACCTCATTACCACAGGATACCCATACGTGGGTAAGCGATGCTACGGGTCACACGAGGTGGCTGGACCATGTCGTGTGCCCTGACTCCCTCTTGAGTGCACTTCGATGTTTTAAGGTTTTTTACGAGGAGATAGGCTCAGACCATAAGCCTCTGGGTTTTAAACTTTGTGTACAAGATTTTTCAGCATACAGAGTAGCAGGGACCAATAATCGGAGAATAACTTACGAGGTTAGAAATAATGATGAATATAAAGTTCGAAGCGAGAAGACACTAAAAGAAATAGAGCTTCCAGTTGAGGCAATTGTCTGTAGAACAAGGGGATGCAGAGACAGAAACCATGTATTTCTAATTGAAACATTTGCTGTCGATCTTGTTGATGCATTGATTAAGAGTGGGGATACAAAAAATACCGAAAGGTATATAAAAGTCATGGAATACCAGGCTGGAATGAAAACGTCAAATTACACCACGTTACAGCCAGACAAAAGTATTTATTATGGAAGGAAATGGGAATGCCGAGATCGGGTGTGCAATACGATGAGATGGTCCTGTCTAAACGAAATTTTAAAAAGGCACTCAAGTCTGCAAGAAGACGGTAAACAAAACAACAAAGGAAAAAATCGCTAGAGATATGAGCAGGAGAAATCCTTGGAAAACAATAAACAAAATAAGAAAGAAAACTACTAAACTACCGGTTAGTATTGATGGAATAAGGGGAGAGTCAAACATAGCAGAAGGTTGGAAGAATCATTATGCTCATATTATGGAAGGCACGAACCATCCAAAAATGTCTATCGATGGAAAATGAAGATGAAGAAAGCACCATACCAATTGTTTCCGTTAGAGACGTTCAAGATGCTTTAAAATCCCTTTCGTTAAATAGTGCCCCGGGCCTTGATGGAATCACAGGGAATCACTTACGATATGCCCATCCAACTCTTTATGTGCATCTGTCACTTTTGTTCACTTGTTTGTGTAGACATCACTTCGTATCAAAAAATCTGACTGAAATAAAAATTCTGAATTTAGTTAAAGATCACCATAAGTCTCTCTCTGATAAGAATAACTATCGTCCAATAGCCCTTGCCTCTATTATTTCTAAGCTATTTGAATGCATCATCCTACAAAGATGCAAAGACTTGTTAACAACTTCCGATAATCAATTTGCTTATAAAACTAAACACAGCACTGATATGGCCCTTTTTCTTTTTAAACAAACATGCCAGTTTTATAGGTCAAAAAACACACCAGTTTTTGTATGCGCAATGGATATGTCCAAGGCTTTCGATAAAGTGTGTCATGAAAGATTATTTCAAATTTTAAAGAGAAGACATGTGCCATTTTACATTATAGCACTGCTGCAGTACTGGTACAAAACTCAGGACTTTAGAGTAATGTGGGGTAATAGTCTTTCCTCTCCTTTTAAACCCAGTTGTGGTATTAGACAGGGTAGTGTTCTATCAGCACTTCTGTTTGCCGTATATGTGGATGATTTAAGTACAAAGGTCCTCAGCAGGGAAGGTGGTTGCACAGTGGGAGAGGTCAAGGTGAATCATATCTTTTATGCAGATGATATAATACTTTTAGCCCCATCTTTAAAAGCGTTTCAAATACTCATAGATAAAAGTATGGAATATTTGAAGTACCATTATCTTGAAGCCAATCCTGACAAGACCAAAGTTCTTGTAATAAAACCCTGTAATTTTATATCATTTAGTGAACCGTCACTCTATATTAATGACGTCAGGTTGGAAGTCGTTAAGTCATGTAAATATCTTGGCATGAATATTAATGACAATCTAAAGGACGATGACCATATTGCATCACTCTATCGAGGGCAATGCTTGCGAGGCAATATGTTGCTAAGGAACTTTCATATGTGCAATGATGAGGCAAAAGTACATTTGTTCAGATCTTTCTGTACTTCCCTGTATTGTATGCCTCTGGCAATGAAATGTAAAAAGGAAACCCTACGAAAACTTAAAATATGTTACAATGACTCTTTTAGGTACCTGATGGGAATAGAAAGGTTTTCGAGAGTAAGTGGACACTTTGTTTCTTTAGGAATACCAACATTTGATGAATTAGTGAGAAAATGTATTGTAAGTTTGTTTCAGAGAGCAAAGAGTTCAAAAAATCACTTAATTTGTGCAATTTTTAACAGTGATAGTTTTAAAAAATCATTAGTTTTTAAAGAGTGGTCTAAACACATTTTCTGTGTT
>NC_090747.1:54942489-54949989 GCF_036898095.1 Palaemon carinicauda | reverse complement strand
CTAAAGTAGCTTCCTAAGGGATATATGTTTTACTACAGTGATATTCCCAGAGAATTCAACCATCAGGTCCCAGAATTCTAACTCCTGGAGCGAATATCCTTAAAATTTTTCTCAAGGATATCACATAATATCAGAGGACGTATTCTTGACACGCCACATAGCAATATGCACTCCTAATAGCGTTTACGCTTCAAGGGGGACGTGGCAAAAGATATAGAAGGGGGGCCGTAACAAGGTTACCCCCGTTCTCGTACTTCTATTGACCACCATCACAATGCCATTCCCAAGATGGCGGACATTCCTTGTAGCATTGAGCGTGGTGCTACAGATACAGTGCCTCAGGAAGGGAACTGTGAAGATCTTTTCTTTTAAGAAAGAACGGTGGGTCCATCAGGACGACATAGTATCTCACCCAAAATCTGTTTTTTGGGCTCAAGCCATGTCGTCCTGATGGAAGTTTACCAGAGCATCAATGTATCTGTGGATTTTCATCAGAGCCTTAACCTTGGGACAACCTTTCTATGTTAATTTGGATCAATCAAAACAAATGACATTACCGTTATCCGTCACTACCACTAATCATAACCGATGTTAGTGCTTCCTGCCCCCTACAGTGAAGAGTCCTTCTAGACAGTAGAAAAAGGGGAGTCTCAAGGAATCTCAAGTGTGTGAATATTACCAAATACTTAACAGTGTTTCTTAATTCCATTGTTTGTGAGCATACACATATATGAAGAGTTCATACTCTGGATTTTTAATTATGTGATTGTTGGGCGAAATAGGATGCAATTACATTCTAATAGACATTTATTTTCAATAAATTACTAAGTAAATTAGCAAGTAAAACGAATGTAGCATGATAACGGAATTATACCTGTAACATGTACAGAGATTATCTTTCTTACTTGGGAAGAAAGAAATGATGAGTGCCACTCTCAGATTGAAGAAAATTTATAACAAAATTTCTCTTCATAATTCCGGTACTAGTTACCTCTATCGACACTGTGTACTACGTACACACGGCACTAGTGCTATCTGTATAATTCCACACCTGGGATTTTTTAACAGAGTTAGTGTTACCATGGTAACCCTTATTCAAAGGAGGTCACACCAAGAGAGATGACCCGTTCTCCCTTTAATTGTCAGTCCCAGTCAATTAGCTGTTCATTGTAGAAATAGACGGCAGGTTAAATACTCTACCCGACGTCACCACATACTGTTTTAGTTCATTGACTTGCTTAGCATAGTGTTTGTAGAACACTCTGGATGATTCAAATCCAGTATATGAGCGAGGACATTCGAAGTCCCAAGCAATTAACTGTTTATGACAGTAATTAGGGGGCAGGTTTTAATACATTACCTGACGCCACTACATAGTGCTTCAGCTTGTGGACCTATTTCGCATAGGGTTTGTAAAACACTCTGGTTGATTTCCATCCAGTGTACGAACGAAGACGCTCAAAGTCCATATACTGAAAGAAGTTCAGTGATGAAGCAATCTTTCTCGGATCATGACCTGCGGGAGTACTGTCAGGATCCACTCTACGAATAAAGTAGATGAGCTTCACCCTCAGTGGTTTTAGGGATAATTTTGAACAAGAGGTTTCTCCTTTAAAAAGCTGACCTCCCCTGAAGTCGGAAGTTCTACGAAGATAGACCTTTAGACACTCTACAGGACATAGAGAGACATCTTACTTCAGAGGGCAGATTCTCGAGGGACCCCACCTTTTAGTGGGTTAGCTCATTCTTAGCGAGAAAGGATGGATCAGGGAAGAGATTCAGTTCTCCTCTTTCTGCGAACTGGATGTGGCCCTCATCCATAGATAGGGACACTATTCCACTAACTCTAGCCCCTGAGGCTATAGCAAACGGAAAAATAACCTTTTTGGTTAGATCCTTAAGCGAACAATCTTCATTGTTCATGGATGAGGTATAATGTAGGACCTTGTCCAAAGACCAAGATATGGACTTTGGTGGTGTTGCAGGCCTAAGCCTTGCACATGCCTTCAGGATCTTATTAAAGATCTCATTCGCCAAGTCCACTTGAAAGGCATATAGAAGAGGTCTAGTCAAGGCTGACTTGCATGTCGTTATCGTGTTGGCCACCAAACCTTCATTATGAAGATGGATAAAGAAGGACATACAGAAGATCATTGAAATCTCTTTTGGTCCATTTTCTTTTACGAAAACAGCCCACTTTTTCCCTGATGACTCATATTGTCTTCTAGTTGACTTAGACTTGTATTCTTCTAAAAATTCTATATTGCCTTTTGAGATCCCAAACCTTCTCTTAACCGCTAGGACAAGAAAATCATGCAATGAAGGGTTTGGGTTCTCTTTGATAAATTGAAGACAATTAATCTCTGAGCCTTCCGAAGCCGTCCTGGGTTCAGAACTAGGGACAGCCTCAGCCTCGGTCCCTTCCTCAGGGAGGACAGGTTGCTCTTGTGCTACTTGGGAGCCAACACTGCTACTCCTACCTGGAAGGATCTCAGCATGTTGAGGACTCCCAGCAGGTGATTGGATGGGATGAACTGGAAATCCTAAGTCTATCCCTTCCATTTCAGAGACATGATGTCTATCATTTTTATTAGAGGATCCTCGTATGGTGCTCGTATCGAGGTAGTTCCTTGACGGCGCTCGTAATGAAGTGGTTGGACTGCAATTCGGGGACTTGTTCCCATCTGTGAGAGAATAGCTATGCGTCCATGGACCATTTTATCTCTATCGGCCTGAGCCTGAGTAGAGCATCCACTGTCACATTGCGGATCGGTTGTATATGAACTGCTGACAGGTGCCATCCCTTTAGGTAAGGGATGGCTAACTACACCTAGACTGTATGAGACGTTCTCTAGCATCGTCGATTGAAGCGTCTTGTCTTCGCTTCTGAGTCCCAGATCAGCCGTAAACAATCTGATCTGCTTAGAGAGAGTTTCCCTACTCATGACTGGACCAACATGGTCTTGGGACTTTCGGGCTTTGACCTTTGTTGGGGAAGCGATTAAGGAAGGACCACTATCGGTCTTTTTAGGCTTCTTCGAGTGTTTGATGCTTGTTTTCTCCAGGCTCTCAGCGCATCTTGCAGCAGTGCTCTGAGCACTGGGCCTGTCTCTTTTGCGAACTGGAGAGAGATCAGAGCTCCTCCCTGTTCGTCCTTTGGGAATCTGACTGATTACCGGAGTCTCTTGACAGACCATTCCATCACCTTTTTCATTCCCATAGGAAAGGAGAGTTGGTGTGACAACAGGCTTCAATGGCTTTTCAGTCATTGAAACCTTTGAGCCGGAGAGAATCGAGACTTCTTGAAGCTTATCTTTCATTTGCGATGTTCCGGGGACCGGATCATTTCTTTGGATGTTCATAGACCAGCCACCTTGGGTGCTGCCCACCCCAGCCTCTCATCCAGGAACATTGTTGCCTGAACGTTTCTTAGGCTTAAATATTGCATGACTGTGTCTGCCAATTTTATGAAGATATCTAGGACTCTGTTTAGTCTGACGAGTGTCTTTCCTAGGAAGTACGTTACTTCGTGTAACTTGAATCCTAGATAGGAGGGGAAAGGGTGATTGACTGGAAGTTGCCGATAGACGACTTTCAGGTCTGGTAAGACTACAGGCACCCATTTTTGCAACGGGGTCCTTATGTTCAGGAGGATAAACATTCTGAACTCATTGTTTTATTTGGACTTGTTGAGTGGCCATAAGTCCCGAATGACTCTGAATTTTCTTGAGTCCTCGTAAACACACAACGGCCTTCTCTGGAATTCGGTGGGCTATAGTTTCCTTACCACCTGTATGCTCTAGAGCTCTCAGGTGAACTCCTCCAGGAGGGTTTTGGATTATCGGAGGAGTTGAGGAATGGTGGTAGAGACATCTCCACCTCTCATCTTAGTTCCATTTTGATTAGGGCATGGGCCCAAGGATCAAAGGTCCAGCGATCATAAAGGAATCTCCCTCCAACTAGAAGCATTTCATTGCTTCGACTAATCAGTAGTAATATATTTTCGACCATCTGTCTGTGACAGCTCGGTCACTACAACTGTGGATTGTTATTAAACAGCTCGAAATGAATTTCCAGACCTCTCCATCTTCCTTTTAGGTTGGGGACACACAACCTTGGAAGATTCTCTTTTTGAAAGGATGCCCTACTTTTAGAGAAGTCCTACTTTCTCCGTGGTGGCATTCTTAATCAATTTCTTGACTACCTCGTCTTGAAAGAGGTCTTTACCCCAGAAGTTGGAAGATATTAGCTTCCTTGTTTCATGTTTCGCTGTCGCGTTAGCTAACACAAACTCCCTACATGTACTTCTAGCCTTTATAAAGGCATAAAGGTCTTTTACCAATGTAGCCATATGTATTTTGGCTAAGACCTTGAGCATTTCTGGGGTATCTTGATGAGCCAAACAGAACTCTATGTAGTTGTGTAGAGATAAGGAGGCTGTAATTCTCTCCTTTGTTTCTTGTTCATCCTGTAAGAGAAACTCAGATAGTTTTGGGAGATTTTCCTTAAATTGTCCACTGGCAACATTCACTTCAAGTCTTCCTACTGAAAAGGTTAAATGGGCCTCCTTCCAGTTCTTCTCCTGTCTGGGAAATGCTAGTAACAGAGGCTCGCACTCCTTGAGTGTAGGACACTGTTTTCCTGTCTCTACGAGCCTCAGTGACATATTTGAACGCCTTCTCTGTAAAGGGGAATGAAATTGAAACAGGAGCAAGAAAGGAAGAGTGCTTTTTACCTTGTGTGAATACCTTTGACACCGAGTAACCCGCCTTTTCTATGCTACATGATAGGAGAGCCTGTGATTTATCATGGTCGAGAATCATAACCTCCTTTGATTCCGTTCCTTTTCCTGATGTTGGTTCATCCTTCAGTCTAATGAAACAGTTCGGGAAAGCATCAAAGCTTTACCAGAACTGGATTTTGTCCAAAGGAATAGCACCCATCTTCTCCGAGATGTAGAGTTTCCCGTTCAGAATCGGCATTAGCTCCGCAAACCTCCAGGGATTGGTTTTCGGAAAGTCTTGATCTACGAGTCGTTTGTACGACCCCTGAGGAGTGACAAGTGGAGCTTTACCAAGCTCTTCCTTGCATTTCGCTTCCTGCTTTGTGCTCTGTTTGCACAAGTTTTCTACTAGATTCTTGACTTGGGCTCATAACTAATTCATTCCATCTAAAAGAGGGATAGAAGGCGGAGATATCGATGTCGCTGGCTTTTGAGCTGTTTGGAAGAAAGACAATTCCAACCCAACATTCTCGCTTTTTGCCCTCCTTCCCGAAGGTTATCTGGACGTCGGGAAATATACCTCGTGTCTGGGGTACCACTATTTCCTTACTTGATGTTGGAAATAGTAACCTACGCATCTGGTCATTAGGCAGGTAAGGTCCCGGAGAGATTTTCTGAAAGCGTCTCACCCAGTTGCGTAGTTTGAAACGAGCTGCATCCCTAGTCTCTACCGACTTGGGATTCTTGAAACCTTTGGACATTAGGGCCTGACATACTTTGCAGGCCTGAGGGTTCCAATACTGAAGGTGTTCGGAAATAATATTGCAGGGGGCATGAAACCTGCATGCATTATGTCCGTAAAAACACTTATTCTTAGTTTTGCAGAAGACTGCAACACATGACATCTGGCGTTCTTCTTGAAAGGAAAACAAAATGATAACTAATATATCAAAGGTCATATCTTAACAGAATAGCTTAGGATAGCAAGCTATAAAGGGATAGTAGGAGACATATACTTGTGTATCCCTTGCAAGCAAATGCTGATACCTCCCCTCATATCAAAAGTTAGGAATTTCCTTTTCAAAGGAACTCCTACTGAAAAAAGGGGGTTTTTCTAACCCCTAGGGATAAGGAAGTCTATACTTCACTGTCCCTTTCATACTAAATACTGTAGGGTACGGATGACTGATTTCTCAATCAGCTTAACGAAGAAACACTATTCCTTCAATGTAAGAGCGGGTGTAGCATAAGCTTGCATGAGAGTACCCAAGATATGCTAGAAATAATTACTATATAATCATAATGTAGTTTTCTATTTGCAGTATGCGCTATGTTGCAATTTACTGGCTACTGTATAATTATATATAGTGTGATCCAGCCAATGTGTTGCCTTTCTGGCAAGTAACTGAAAGGAAAGACATATATTTGTGTATCCCACCTAACTTGTTTGCTGTGACCCCCATTACAAAATTAAAACATAGTTTCCTAATCATGGAGACTCGAGGATAAGGGGTCGACCTTTTAAGGGTTAGGGGTGTAACCTCCAGTCCTTAAAATTTTAATATTGCAGGGTAATATGAAGACTGATTTCTAATCAGAATATTGAAGAATTAAATTCTTTCAATTTAAGATTGGGTTCCACAAATATTTGGGTAGGATATTCAAAATATATTTAAAAATCCTACTAGTATATCATATACAGAAGCTATACTGCAAAAATACTAACTACCTGTATAAACATATACTGTAGTTCAGCAAGCATGTCGTAGGCATAGGTAGCTAATGCCAGCACATCTAGTCTGCTAGCTAAAAGGAGAGATAGCATGGAGAACAGGCTACCTAATACTGTGTATATATACAGTAAAAGGGATGTAAAAGTCTAATTTTACTACCTTCTCCAGGAAGAAGGTTCAAATGTATGGGGAGAATATAACATTCACGCTTCCATCCAGCTACAGTACTGTCGCCAGCAAGGAACCTGTCTAAACCTTGCCATGCCGGCCGGCAGTATCAGTACAGTCGGTGTGGTGCTAGTTGAGTAAGCACCAATCTGTGCCGGCCTGGTAGGCAGCACCCTGGCAGCAGCCACTGTTGCTAGCAGTTCAAGAGAGAACTGAAGAACCTTTGGAAACAGAAGGGGCTTCCCACTCACAGCCAACATGGACAGCAGCTGCCGGCTGGCAGCTGCCCTGGTTGCCTGCCAGTAGTCATCATGATTGCCGGCCAGCAGCAGCCATAACTGCCAGCCGGCAGTAGCCTTTACTGCCGTCCAGCAACAGATATGGCTGGCAGCTCACAGCTGTCATTACTGCCGGCCGACAGATGTTAAGACTGCCGGCCGGCAGCTATCATGACTGCCAGCCTGCAGCTGTCAACTGTTAAAGAGGGGGAGTCTGGTCAATCCTGGCAACCCACCAGCAACAGTAAGGTTGCCGGGATTCGCCAGCATAAAGGGATAGAAGGGAAAGGAAAAGAGGGTCCTGTGAAAGGTACAGCAGGAGCCAGCCGTTGCCTGACCTGCCCCACCCAACAAACTCCATTCCTGTATTAGAGTTATCCCATATGGCTAAAGAATTCTATTCCTTAGCCTAGGTTAGATTAATACGATTAAGAAGTTGGTAGCACCCTTGCCACCACCTCTAAACGGTAAGGAAACGGTGTTTTAGTGCCATTGTCCCATAAGCAGTAGAAGAATTTTATTCTTCAGCCTAGGGTCCACTAACACAGGACTAGTCTGTTAGGTCACAGGGAGAAGGGTCATATCGTACACACCTTTC
>NC_090747.1:54924989-54934989 GCF_036898095.1 Palaemon carinicauda | reverse complement strand
AGTTTGAGAAAAAAATATTTTTAACCATATCTTCATATCTATTTTACACGATATAACTGTATAACTGATCGTATCATCTCTACTAATAAAAAATACACAATTAAAATATCAATGAGTCCAGAATGTTGATACAAAAAGTAATCTCTGTTAGTTATCTCCATATTTGTTTAAGTAAGAACCATTAAAGGAGAGCAAAATCCATATCTAAATTAGAAAAGCGTTCTATTGCATAAGTCGACAGTATATTTTGATGCCAGATATTTCAAAGATGATTATATATCTTATTGGAGAAAATATTGCAAGCGGTGCATAATAAAAAAATGAAAGAGGTTCATAAACTGCATAAATTTATGTGATTATGTGGCAAAGGCGAAGAATATGACCTCTCCAAACCTAAGTGAGAAAATTTAAATTCTAAGGAATTTAATAAAAAGGGATAGTGGGTAGTTGATTCCTTTCAAGGCCAAAAAAAAAAAGAAAAAAAAACGGTTTTATATGGGCGAGGGAAGAGTCATAAAATGCGAGTGAGGAAGCATCCGAATAGGAAAAATGTATTGTTAAGGTTAAGGAAAACGTAATCGGGAAAAATCTCCCAGTCTTAATTTTGTTTTCCTTCTTAATTGGAGTGCAACTTCAAAGTATTTATATGAAAGAATTGATGAAGTAAAGGCAAGAAGTAAGATATTTATGATAATATAGAACTGATATCAAAGACCTGAAGACTGACAATATTCAAAAGAATAATGCCTCCATAGACAAACAAAAGCTTTGATCATTAAAAGAAATTAGAAATAAAAGTTGTCAAGAACTTATAAATAACTGTCTACAATTGGGTTTGATTGTCATTAGCTAAAAAAAAAAAAAAACTATTAGATCTGTAAAAAGTTTAATTCATAATAATCTTACCTTTCAGGAGTATGTTTTATAACAAATGCCAATGTTTTGACGTAAGTCATAAGCTCTTACATGACGTCATAATATTGCTTAGAATGATCAAATGTTAATCTAAGAATTTTTTTTTCCGTTTTGTATAAAATTTGGCATATACCGTATGTTTTTAACGTGGTATATTTTTAAAGATATATATTATTTGTGATATCACAAAATCATGCTGATTAGTCATACCTCGTCAAATTAGTCCTTACCTGGTTTACCATTTTCTGAATCTTTTGCCATTTTCCTATGTATCATAATACATTGTTATTTAATTAATTTCCTGGAAAATATTTCAATATTTATGAAATATTACGCCATTTGAATACTGGTGCCTATATTGATTCTTAAAATACAAAATACAATGACTATAATCTGTCAATAAATAAGACTACAAAGAATAGAGAATCGAAAGGCAAATAATCAAAATCCTTCGAAGAGAAGTTTATTTTACAGATGCATACATATGATGAAATGTTGCAGATATGGAACATTAGATGTATTGTAATTTCTTTTCCTTAGCTAATAGGTATCTGACTTACTTCATAAGTAAAGTTTTAAGATATTCGAATGAATGCTAGCTTCTTTCTAATGTGACAATAATCATTGGATTCTTTATATTTTGTAAATCTTTCACAAGTCCTCGAAATTTCCCTAAATGCAGAGACTAGGGATAAATAGCCTGTGTAAATGCTAGAGTTTTGTACTTTGGATATATTGAATTATCAATACTGACTAATACAACCATGCACTATAAGTAGACCACCTATATATTTTTGAATAACAGTTATCACCCATTTATTTATAAATTGATATTCTTTTGTTTTCAAAAACATATTGCTGTTGATGGCAACTGTTGATATATCCACTAACATCGTACTTCAATGTCTTTGGCTATCTTACACAATAGATTTCCAATATCCATTAACATGAAAATATATTAATTAACAAACGCATTGAAAAAAAAATATTTCATGTTATATGCAGGTTAATTTGTTTAATACAATAAGAGAGCGATACCGGTCGTTAAAACTATAAAGAAACTTGAACTGGGTACCAACGGATCCTGATTGAGAATGGAAATATATTCTATCTAAATGTGGAGAGAGAGAGAGAGAGAGAGAGAGAGAGAGAGAGAGAGAGAGAGAGAGAGAGAGAGAGAGAGAGAGATTCGGTATCGGGTCGTAATTGAATTATATATGGTATAAAGTGAAATCAATAACAGTAGACTGAGGAAATTTGTCTATTCAAGTCGTACAATTATACAAATGATTAGATTTTTGGGTTAGACAGATTTTATCTTTGAAGGCCTGACTAAAAAATCAAATGAAAAATTATACATTATACTTCCAAATTCACGGAAATTTTATGACATTTTAGCACCCTCATTAAAATCGAGAATATTGTTCAATGTAACTTGGAGCACGTCTTTGTATAATTAGAGAGCCAATTGTATAATCACAATACAAAACCCTTTTTACATTTTCATATAATATTACTCTGAACAATTTCCAGGCAATATATGAACAGTTCTTGTCATCAATAAATGGCGTATGCTACTCATTTTGATCAGTTCATAGGTTTGTTTCAAAGATGACTTAATTACTACAATATCTTTCGCTACATAAACTGGAGGTATGAAATCTGTTTAAATGACCCAGCGTTGGGGACTGGAAGTCACTAAGTGCCTAAATGCGCCTGGGGAAAAACCCGGCGTAACATTTTGATATAATTGTTAAGAAGTTGGAGAACAGGATGGAAGAAAAGAAGCCGAAATTTTAGTAGAGTAAAACGCTTAAACACTTAATAACAGCTGTGGCTGATGGTAGGCTGCGGAAACCCTGTGGTAATGCCTATAGTGCACGCATGATGTGTACTGATGGCTCTTCCCTTAAGGGATTTTTTTGGTATAAAAATTGGTGGGAAGATAATTATCTTATCCCTTTCTTTTTTAAAGTACTCTACGTCTGATAATGAAATAGTTCTGAGTGAGAAAAAAAATAACAATAATTTCTGATTATAGAAATATAATCAATTAAGGGACCCTCTCTATTTCAAAAAATTATTTATAAAAATAAAACTATTAAATCACTTAGGATCATATGATATTTTTTCCGAAAAGCCTATCAAGATAATGATTTAACTTGACGTTTTTTCTTTTTAATGATTGAATGAACTTACCTGGACTTGATGCACGAGGATATCCTCGTAAAAATAATTAAAATTTCCAATGAATTGAAAATTATATCCATATGTTACTTGTAAACTAAGCATTTGGTTCTTTCACATAAAGTAAAACATTTTTTTTTCAGAATTCGTCCACGGGCATATTTACGGTTTCTGGGATATTCATTTATTTAGCACAAGAATTGACAATTTTGTCCTCGCCGGTGTGAATAATGAACTGACTTATAATGCTGACAAAACTGAAATAAGTCAAGGCTTTTTTATATTACATGAGAATTCGACTCTAAATGGGTTGTTATTTCGGATATGTTAGGCTTGGTGAAAAACATTACATGAAAATATAAATTACATCGCACAAATAGTCCCTTTGCTTTTTCAGCTCAAACCCGGATCATGTTGACGATTATTGAGGTGATTGTTTTATATATATATATATATATATATATATATATATATATATATATATATATATATATATATATATATATATACAGTATATATATATATATATATATATATGTATATATATACTGTATATATATATATATATATATATATATATATATATATATATATATATATATATATAAATATATATATATATATATATATATATATATATATATATATTTATATATATATATATATATATATATATATACTGTATATACATGTGTATAAATATATATATATATATATATATATATATATATATATATATATATATATATATATATATATATATATATATATATATATATATATATACATACATATACGTATACATGTATATATATATATATATATATATATATATATATATATATATATATATTATATGTGTGTGTGTATATGTAGGTTCTTTTACATATACACACACACACACACACACACACACACATATATATATATATATATATATATATATATATATATATATATATATATATATATATATATATAATGTATATATATATATATATATATATATATATATATATATATATATATATATAATGTATATATACATATATATATATATATATATATATATATATATATATATATATATATGTATATATATACACATATATATATGTATATATATACATTATATATATATATATATATATATATATATATATATATATATATATATATATATATATATATATATATATTCTTATGTATATATATTTAGATTTACATTTACATATGAAAAGTATAAATAAATAAGACATCTATATTATTGAAATTTCCTTCATATATGAACTTCAGCTACAGGAAAGGTGTATATATTAATAATTTACAATCTACAAGTACCATGCAATGACTGAAAACGTATTTTTTTTTCAATTGTTAAATGAGGTAATTTGGCAAGTATAATATGTGGTAGTTTATCCCAATATGAAGGATAAATATTGGTACTGTATCCCTGTAGAAAAGTTGCATAATGTTGTAAAAAAAAAGAAAAAAAAACGTATTGTATTAATTATGACTTTCGAGCATGTAATAGTTCATCTTTCACTTTATCTAATTTTTCTAATGATAGAATTGTTTTATTTTTTCATTTTATTTATTTTTATTTTTTGTAAAGAATGCAACTACTTAAGGAATTTTTCATATGCCCTGTAAATTTTCTATTTTGAATAGGTAAACTGTAGCTATAAGAAAATATTTACATATGTACTCAACTTATGCTCATCGGAATTCCTCGACTGTAAACGTAATATGTAATTATAGTCCATGTTATGAAAAGGTATTAAAGGAAATTAGATACCTATAAGCAATAAAACACCTGAAGTTAATTTAACAAAAGCCCCCAGTGTTTGTATTCAGTCTGCTATTTCCATGTTGAACATTGTGAGTTTATTCGTCGATATATGGGTTATTTACTTTTATTCTCGGTATAGAGTGTTATGATCATGAACTATCTTTCAGCAACTGGATTTGCTACGAGATAGATTGGCACCAAATCCAAGATGTGCTGGGAAGATTCCTAAAAGAATTGGCGCGATGCTTTACACGTGCACATATCAATGTTTTGTAGTGTTTCTTAACCATCTGAAATGAGATTCTAGAAAGAAAAAAACAATAATCTACAAATATGAAGCTTTTTATAATATAAAGCTGTTACTCATATCTCGGTTCTTCCTGAATTTAACAGTGATCTCAAATGGATATTTATTATTTAACTTTACCTTTCACAATATTTATTCTACAACAGGTCCTTAAAAGTGATGGTAAAAGCTTAAGATCAAGTATTTTGTTTACCATAAACTTTGTTTAACCATAAAAGAACTACATATAGATTGCCTTCAGAATTTTCTTTATTCAAAATTAATTGGTTTTAATGGAGTAAAAACTCGCTTCTCAGTCACCTATAATTAATTTCATATATGCATGAAAAAGGACACATCCTTACACCTTGCATATTAAAAGCACATTTCTCTGTTTATAAAAATACTAAAAAAAAAATAGAAGACCATTACTTTAAGTGACCATGGTAGCGCAGAATATAAACAGGAAACAGGTAAAAACCTTAAGGACAAACGTCCTCTGAATTGGTCTTCTTAATGAGCAAACACATTTTCCCTTATACGTAATTGTGTTTAGGATCCACATGGAGGAGAGTGTGGAAACATTTCCAGCGTAATTTACTAATTCTATCCTGTTTTTTATGCTTTTATCCGGTTGCTAAAAGATGAATATCAAATATGTGTAGTCTATTTAATGACAGTTAATAAAATTAACAAGATAATCAACTTTAAACTTTTGAGTTGAAAAATAAACGCAACCTCAAAATTAAAATAATATATAAATACCATCAGCTCAAAAAAAAAAAGGATTTCTCAGTAAAACATATAAATTTAATCAGTTGAAAAAACAACAACATTATAATGAGATGAAATAGGCTCATATATTATACATTTGAATATGTAATGAGAGAGAGAGAGAGAGAGAGAGAGAGAGAGAGAGAGAGAGAGAGAGATAATAATAATAATAATAATAATAATAATAATAATAATAATAATAATAATAATAATAATAATAATAATAATAATAATAATAATAATAATAATAATAATAATAGATAAGAATACTAAATATTAATAATATTATTATTATTATTATTATTATTATTATTATTATTATTATTATTATTATTATTATTATTAGGCAAACTCTAACCCTTGTTGGAAAAACAAGATCCTATGAGCCCAAGGGCTCTAACAGGGAAAAAATAGCCCAGTGAGTAAAGAAAACAAGGAAATAAATAAATGATGAGAACAAATTAAATATAAATCATTCTACAAACAGTAACATCGTCAAAACAGATAGGTCATATATAAACTAAAAAAAGACCTATGTCAGCCTGTTCCACATAAAAAAAAGAAAAAAAAAAACATTTGCTGCAGCTTTAAACTTTCGAAGTTTCATTGATTCAAGTACCCGATTAGGAAGATCATTCCACAACTTGGTCACAACTAGAAAAAAAAAAAAACTTCTAGAATACTGTGTAGCATTGAGGCTCATGATGGGGAATGCCTGGCTATTAGAATTTACCGCCTGCCTAGTATTACGGACAGGATGAAATTGTCCAGGAAGATCTGAATGTAAAGGATGGTCAGAATTATGAAAAATCTTATGCAACATGCATTATGAACCAATTGAGATGAGAATCAGCAGCTGAAGATCAGACAGGAGAACAATACTCAAAACAAGGTAGAATTAAAGAATCAAAATACTTTTCCTGAATAGATTGATCACCGAAAATCTTGAAAGACTTTTTCAATAAGCCAATTTATTGTGCAATGGAAGAAGACACAGACCTAATGTGTTTTTCAAAAGTAAATTTGCTGTCGAAAATCACTCCTAAAAATTTAAAAGTCTCATCCAAAGTTAAAGAAACATTATCAGTACTGAGATCCGGATGTTGAGGAGCCAATGTCCTTGACCTACTTGCAAGGATACTTAGAGGTTTTTTTAGGATTCAACTTCATACCCCATAATTTGCACCATGGACTAATTTTAGCTAGATCTCTATTAAGGGATTCACCAACCACAGATCTACATTCAGGGGATGGAATTGACGCAAAGAGAGTAGCATTATCTGCATATGCAACAAGCTTTTTCTCTAGGCCAAATCACATGTCATGTGTATATAGTATGAAAAGTAATGGGCCAAGAACACTACCCTGTCGAACACCATATATTAAATTCCTATACTCACTATGGTGCCCATCAACAACAACTCTTTGAGATCTATTTCTCAAAAAATCAATAATAATGTTAAGAAACGACCCACCCACTCCCAACTGTTTGAGTTTGTAAACAAGGGCCTCTTGACTAACACGGCCAAGGCTGCACTGGTATCAAGGCCAATCATCCGATCTTCCTGACCACAATCAAGAGATTTCTGTACAGCAGTGGAGATTGTAAGAAGGGCATCACATGCTCCAAAACCTTTGCAAAAACCAGATTGCAAACTAGGGAATAGATGATTACCTTCAGCAAACCTATTAAGATGTTTTGCCAGAAGACGTTCTAAAACTTTAGATAAAAGCAGTCATGGAAATTGGACGGTAATCAGTTGAACTTGAGCTACCACAAACATATTTGCATACAGGAGTAAAATTACTAATTCTCCAACAAGTGCTAAAAGCTCCTCTTCTTTCTAACTTGCGCAAAATATTGTTTTTATAAAAATCAAAGGAAAAATACCATTTGGGTCTACACCTCCATATGCATCAAGGTCCATCAACAGAGCTTTCATTTCATGAGAACGAAAAGCTAAAATTGTTAGTTTAGCCTCAGGAAAACATGAATGAGGAAGTTCAAGTTTTTCATTACTCTGTTTACTGTCAAAAAAATCAGCCAAAGTAGTGGCCTTTCCTTTTGGACAGAGAGTGACTGAGTCATCTGGCTAAAGTAAAGGAGGGACTGTAGCATCTACACCAAAGAGTGTAGATTTAAGGGTAGACCACCATTTATGTTCCAGAGTTGTGCCAAAAAGGATTTCTTTTATGGTTAAATTGTATTCCTTTTCAGTTGAAGCATAAACTCTTTAAGCAAAACCTCTAAGCTGAGTATAGTTATTCCAGATCAAATCTGGTTTGTTACCCTTTCAAAGATGATAGGGCTCCTGCTTCTCAAATAAGCATGTCTTCAATCATCTTTGAACCACGGTTTTCCCTCCACTCGGTACTTTAGCACAGGAGAAGGGATACGCCTATTAATAATGTTGACTAGATTCTCATTCAAAGGGACAACAGGATCAACACTACTTTATAATTGTGAGCAATTCAAGCACATACGATCATGCAAAATCCCATTCCAGTCTGCTTGAGATTTCATATAAATTTTACAAGAGTATCATATGTCAGGGACAAGCTGCTCAGTCTTCACTACTAATGAAATCAGGGCATGGTCAATTGTCCCGACTGGAGAACCAACCTTACTTGCTATAACACCAGGGGAGTCAGTATATACGATGTCCAAGCAATTACTAGGACTGTGAGTAGCTTCACTTATGATTTGCTCACAGCCAGATTCAGAGGCAAAGACTAGAGCTCTTAAGCCATGACGATCGGCAGGAGAGATGGAACTTAACCACTCCCTGTGGTGAGCATTGAAACCACCAACAAAGACAAAAGAAGCCTTTCTATTATCTTCTTGTATCTTACCCATATTGGTTGAAGACAATCGAAGATAGAATCATTCATGTCTGGATTCATGTAGATCGAACACAAATAAAAGATTTTATGACTGCTACAAACTTCTATTACCTGAATCTCATGACGTCCACATTCATAGCAAGACTTATGAGACGCAGAGTACTCAGTCCTGATATACACCACCATTCCCCTGGCCCTAGGGATGGCATCACTTTTCAACATTATTGGTTTCTTAAAACTAGTTACAAGGAGCTAAGATGAGGGCCTCATATTAGAAACCATCGTTTCTGAGCACAAAACAATATCATTCTGTCTGGGCGTAACTTTATGGTCTGAATAATAATAATAATAATTATAATAATAATAATAATAATAATAATAATAATAATAATAATAATAATAATAATAATAATAATAATAATAATAATAACAATATTTTTTGTTTATTTCCAAATAATACATTCGGCATTAGCATATTAAAAAGATGGTCAAAAGCGTCAAAGAAAAGGATACAGATTTTAAAATTAGGCAAACGAATAATCATCATCATCTCCTACGCCTATTGAAGCAAAGCGCCTCGATTAGATATCACCACTGATCTCTATCTTGAGATTTTAGTTCAATACTTCTCTATTCATCATCTCCGACTTCACGCTTCATAGTCCTGTGCTATGTAGGCCTGTGACTTCCAACTGTTCTAGTGCTTTGCGGTGCCCAGTTGAAAGTTTGGTGAACTAATCTCTCTTGAGGAGTGCAAAGAGAATGACCAAACCTTCTCCATATACCCTTCAACATGATCTCATTTCAATATTGGACTTGGGTAATTTTTCTTAGAGTTTTATTTTTAATCCTGTCTTGCCATTTAATTTCCACTATTCTCCTAAGGGATTTGATCTTAAATATCCTAAATTTGTATGTAACCTTAGGCCATTGCATTTCCATTTTTTTTTACCTACTTATTATCTGATTTCCTTTTTATCTCTCTTTCAATAAACTCCAATTCTAAAGGCTCTGAATTACAAACCATATATCTAAAATATCTAAATCATTCTACCTCATTATTCGTTTCTCAATCCAATGATATTCCATCTGCCATTACATGTTCTGCTCTCATCATCTGTGTCTTTGTTCTATTTATATTGAGACCAACTTCCTGTGATATTTCATGCATTCTGGTAAGCAAGCATTCTAAGTCAGTTAAT
>NC_090747.1:54904989-54909989 GCF_036898095.1 Palaemon carinicauda | reverse complement strand
AACATATAGATGACGTACACTGTGTACCAGGTCACTTGATGAAAAGGAATTTACATACATATAAATATATGTACAGTATATACACCCATACAAACATATATATATATATATATATATATATATATCATAACTCATTTAGACTTTCAAAATTCAACATTGTAAAAGGCTTGTATTTAATAGACTGCTTTTTACTTTATTTAAGTAAATAACACTAATATAACTAGTCTATAGTTAAGGAAAATTTAATCTATTCTGATATAGCATATAGCTATATAAATTAAGGGCATATGCCCTGTTGCATAAAATTTATTCTTTTAAATATTACTCAGTTTTTATGAAAGACGAGAGTTCCTATATTGGGGTAGTCCATATGCATTGCCTTTATTAAATCTCATTCAAACGAAGTGTATCATATCAGAACTTTTTCAATTCAGATTAAAAACAAAAATACTTAATACCTACAATCAAAACTATTATTAATCACGAAGAAATCTGGTATAGAGGGTAAATATACAAATAAAATATCAGTGGATATAAACAGGAATGTGGTTTTTGAGCGAAGGAAGGTTTACCCTTTGATGCTTATCCTCTGGAGAGGAAGGCTTTGAAGGGGGTTCCTTCTACCAACCTCTTTCATGGATTGAACCTTTATACCCCCTGAGGATAAAAAGGGAATGGGACTGCATGCTCCATTCTGTCGTTTTCCTTCAAAGTTAGACAACTCGGCACATATTCTCAATACGATTTCTTGTTTCTAAAGAGATTCGTTCATGTGTTCTGCACAGTGCTCATATATCTTTGTAAATAGTAACAGTGACTTTTGCAGATTGTATAAAGGGCTGTTATGCCGTCGACCTGTTGGTATGAATAATTAGTCAAAACGCAGAGATTCTTTAAAATTCGTAAATAATACTTTCCCTCAAGGAATCGATTTTTTAATATATCAATTATATTTCAGTGAACACTTTTACGATAAACACTGTTTTCATATTCGACATGAAATGCCAAATATTATATATTCCAAAAGGTTTTTGGTTGACGTATGTTTGAAATTCTACTTTTCTTGCCATTTGTTGCATGTTATTACTTTTGTTCTCAAATTTCGATTATTATACAAGCTATTAATTTGATCAGTATATATTTTGAAAGTTTATGATATGGTCGTCAAAAAATAACATAAATACCAAACTGATAAATTATTTTTCACATGATTAAAAGCGGAAAACTAAATTATACCAAATGGAGTCCTACTCATGATTATACTGTACTTTAGGCAAATGACTGACCATAATACGGCTTCTTCCAGCAATGTTACGTTTACTACTACTACTACTACTACTACTACTACTACTACTACTACTACTACTACTACTACTACCAAAAATAATAATAATAATAATAATAATAATAATAATAATAATAATAATAATAATAATAATAATAATATTTTGAGTTCCTCATCGTAGTGTTCTTAGCCCATTACTTTTCATAATTCTTTCATAAATAAAATATATAGAATAAGAAAAATAAGAGGAAGAGAAATAAGATCGAATAGTGTTCCCAATTGTACCCCCAAGAAGGAGAACATTCCTATAATCACTATGGTGCCCATCAACAATAACCATTTGCGATCTATTACCTAAAACTCCTATAAGGATGATAAGGAATTTCCAGCCAATCTCAACTGTTTGAGGTTTAACACAAGGCCCTCAAGATTATTATTTCATAAGTACCCGGTATATAATGACTTTGGTAGAAAAATAATGTTTACTGAATTCATTTATGACTTGGATCAAAATAAACTTTTTTAAAAAATCAAACATCGAAACCAAATGTCAGTTTTCCAGGAGTGCGATAATTCTCTGAGCTATTCTGTATGTGGACTTGAGGTAAAACTGTTATATGCTGTATGTCCTGGGTCAACGGGGAATAAAAAACCATAACGTACTTTTTATTCTAGTTTTAACTTTATTGTAAAAGATTTTTGAATAAGCTTTGCAGACCGAGGAAACCCTCAGATGGGTATCGTATAACTCCTTGTGAGAGTTTTAGTGGTACTGAAACTCTAAGGGAGTCCTTGTTGATGTGCCTATGTGCTGCATCTATTAAAGTTTTTGTAAACCTACAATTTGATTGAAAGATCAATCTTCCATAAGCGTTCTACACGTCACATATAGGAGAGCCTGTGATCTTTCACAACATTTTATTGTGCTTTCAAAAATGCTAATGATCCCTGTGTATAAAATGAACATATACTGTATATATCATAAAAAAGAGAGAAATTTGCAGGACTTAGGAGATGAATATTTAAGACAATTTTGAAATAACCTTTATCCAAACCCCATTTTGGTATTTTGAAATTTATTTTTTTTGGCATATTGTTAAGAAAAAGAAATTTGTTGTAAAAAGTTTACCCTTATAAGTTTGTAGCTATTTTGATTGTATCAATAATTTTTTCTTTTTAATATATCACATTTTTTTAATAAATCCGGAAAAAAGAACATATAAAAAAAAATTATCAGTTGCCGACAGAAAAAGTAATTAGGAAATGTTAGATAAGAATTGTTTTGGCAAAATATCATCAATACCACCTTCCACCCCCCCCCCCCTCCCCCTAAAAAAGAGAAGTGGGTTTATAATAAGCTTTATTTTACAACAAATCTTAAGGCAAAACCTTCATAGGATCAAAGTTGCATTAAGAACAATTAGCATTTCACTGTCTCTCAGCGCATTGATAAAACTGTATTGTATTCTCCAATTAATTATGAAATTCTTATGAAGCGTGACAAAGAGGATTTAATACTCTATCGTCAAACCTTTTTGGGTATATCATGCATAACAAAGCCATTAATCCTTTGGACATTTAGTAAGGCTTAAATTTTCAAAATTGATATACATTCTTTAGTATTCTAAAGATTTCTTTCAACTTGAAATCATTAATGCCTGATGATTGCTGATATAATTTTTCCAATTGAATATTATAATCCTTGCAATCTATATTTAGCGACATCCTGCATCTTAACGATAATTTTCAAACTCTAATAGCTAAATAAATTCATCATGAATAAAAGGAAAACTTGCATAAAATTTTAGTTTGGGTACTGTTGATACTTTTTGAGTCTGAGCCAATTTATTATTTAATAATTTGTTAAGATGCTTAAAAAATAATTTAGTCTTAACAAATTCTTAACAAATTATTAAATTATAAATTGGCTCAGACTCAAAAAGTAATAACAGTACCCAAACTCAAATTGTATGCAAGTTTTCCTTTTAGTCATGATCATTCCTTTAGACAGAAGTGTGCAAAAATCATACAACAACATTTTCCAGCTGTTATAGTAAACTTAATTCCTTAGAATCCTCTCACACTTGACTCGATTTTTTCACTCTAAGGATCGATTGAGCCCTTTGATGTCCTCTGGTATAGTGTATCAATATACTTGCCCAAAGTGTAACTGTGGGACCTACGTAGGATTTACCATGAGGTTGTTGAAGGTCAGAATTGATTCTCATAGAGGTGTTAGTTTTCGAACAGGTTGCAGAATATCCAGCCCAGTACATTCAAATATTCGCAATCATACTAAGAAATGCAAAATAGATATTGACAATAAAGATTTTACCATTATAGGGCAAGTATCTGATTACCATGACTTGCCTATTCTAGAGTCAGTTTTGATTAAAAGACTGCTTCCATCGTTAAACACCCAAGGTTCCTCCATTCAATTCTACTTGAGATCGGTTTCTTTGTTTTGCTCTGTAGTTGTTGATGCCCTTCAGTTTTTAT
The DNA here is from genome assembly GCF_036898095.1 of Palaemon carinicauda. Lineage (NCBI taxonomy): Eukaryota > Metazoa > Arthropoda > Malacostraca > Decapoda > Palaemonidae > Palaemon > Palaemon carinicauda. The sequence continues at coordinate 54,906,205 of NC_090747.1, read as the reverse complement.
TTGAGCTAATGTGAGGTTGGTTCCACTTTTCTTTTTTTCTTTTATGCATATTTTTACATGATTTTTTTTTCTTTTTTTTTACTAATTTTTACTACTTATATATTTGAATATTACTGTTTCTTAATGTTATATATATACTTCCCATTTGTAGCCCTGGAAGTTGTGATAATGACGATCACGAAACGTCGCGATTTATAATAAATGGATATCTAGAACTGACTATTTCCCTGTCCATTTTGAGAAATGTAAGGTACTGGCTGCCACCACCTTCTCTGATATATATATATATATAGATATATATATATATATATATATATATATAAATATATATATATATATAAATATATATATATATATATATATATATAAATTCATATATATATATATATATATATGTGTGTATATATATGTGTATATATATATATATATATATGTATATATATATATATATATATCTATATCTATATATATATATATATATATATACATGTAAATATATATATATATATATATATATACATACACATATATATACATACAGTTTTACTCACTACAGTAGATTTGTAACATGCCATTCGATTGATGATAAATTTTCCACATTTAAACGTGTTTTTCATATTTCAAAATAAGACATATATTTTGATACCTTACCGTCTAGATTCTTTTAACGACCTCGGAATCAGAGCCCCATGCGAAATGACTGAAAGACTATAGTATCAGACCGGCCGGGTTTCGAACCCTGATCCAGGATTCTTTCTTCGTGGCTAAGTTGTAAGGTCACTGCCATACAAGTATCCTGAACCAGGGTTTGAAACCCAGCTGGCCAGGTACTATAGTCTTTGAGTGATTTCGCCTGAGGGTCTGAACTCGAGGTCTTTAAGAGAATCCAGACTCTATTGTAATAAAATATATGGCTTATTTGAAATATGAAAAACACGTTTCAATTTGCAAAATTCATCATTAATCGAATGTCAGGTGAAAAACCTATATACGTAGTAGTGCCTACCCTATTCGGCGATATATGCAATTAATGTAAAAGATACTGATATAAGAAAATCAAATCTATTCCTCTTTACATTATTAACAAGATTGCAATTGCTAACAACGAGAAAAGAACTATTTCTTTGAAATTGAGAGAGAGAGAGAGAGAGAGAGAGAGAGAGAGAGAGAGAGAGAGAGAGAGAGTTGGATTGATTCAATTTCATTTGAATTAAGA
>NC_090747.1:54884989-54897489 GCF_036898095.1 Palaemon carinicauda | reverse complement strand
TCAACCTTTATTATTAATTAGATATAGATAAAGTTCCTGTCTTTTGACATAGCGTACTAAGATGAAGAGAAAATTGTTCGAAATAAAGTTGCAGCTCATAAAAAAATGGCTTTTCCTCATAATTTATTCATATTTTTTTGAGTCAAACTTATGATTATTCTAAACCCCATGGAAAATCTTCATCTTAAACATATGAAAAATGTCATGATAAAAGTGGAGAAAGATTTTATCTCTGTATGAATTCTGCAAAATGGAAATCTGAATTTATTGTCTCTTATATATTAGACACTTACATAGCCCTCAAAGAAAAATAATTGGACATTCTTCAGACACACTTCAGAAGCAAGCACATAAATTTTTAGGAATTTCAAGTTCTCTCATTGATATTTTTTTGGATAAAAAGCGATAAATTTAAGTAAAATAAAGAGATTGCTCAAATTTAATGCTTCCTAAGACTAAAATAAAAAGAAATAATTACAATAAGACATAAAGATTCCTTATGTAGAGTGAACGTTTAAACTAATGCTACAAAGTTCAGTGGATTTCGTTTGAAATTCACTAACTGGAATCTACAATTCGTATACCAAAACCTTTTTACCAAGAAAGAAAACTCAATCAAGCAAAACAAAGCTAACCTATGATGCACAGATATCCTATCAAACGGATTTTGAGGGAAGGGAAAAATATATTTTTAGGTGGGGTAGCCATGTCGTCCTGATGGAAGTTCCTATTAGGTAGCTTTCTAGGGTATATTTGACTACAGTGATATTCCCAGAGTATTTTACCTTAAGGTATCCAGAATTCTAACTCCTGGAGCGAATATCCCTAAATAATCTCACAGAGATATCGCATAATATCAGAGGACGTATTCTTGACACGTCACATAGCTATGTTCACCCCGAACAGTATTAACGCTTCGAGGGGGTACAGTGACAAGAATCTGAAACGAGAATGAAAAGAGAGCCACTCATAAGGCATCTCTCCTAATCCGTTTCCAGTGTGTATCTGATGAAGGCGGTAGTGCTCTCTTTATTCCTTGTCGCGATATACGAGATGTTACAGATACTGTACTAAAGGGAGGAGTCAACAGGCCCTTTTACAATAAAAGGAAGGGCAGGTCCATCAGGACGACATGGCTACCTCACCCAAAAGTAGATTTTTCGCTTCGCTCAAAATCCGTTTTTTGGGCTCAAGCCATGTCGTCTTGATGGAAGTTTACCAGAGCATTACTGTATCTGTGGATTCTCAATCAGTGGCGTACTCTCAAAAAAGTATTTTCCTGGTCTGTCTAGACCTAGAGACCTAAGATGTTACCGTCATACAGGGAAAAGTCATACTAGACTCTGGAAAAAGTCTCGAGGAGTACATAAAAATTTATGGATGACAAAATGACAAGCTTGTATAGTGGTCTCGCCCTATACAATATAAAGCAAAGTTTGTATAAGAGTCACCAATGTCAGTATGAATTTGCAACACCTTCCCCAATGTTATTACTCTTATAAACTATTGGATAATATTTGTATTAGCAAAGGAAAAAATTTTGCCTCCTTTCCACCAACCCGTTAGGGTACCACGTCAACCCTTCCAAGGAAGGGTTAGAGAGAGTGGACATTTACTTGAATCAGGGAACAGTCTTGAAAGACATACCATGATAAAAATATCCATATTTTAGTCTTAATGCTCAGTACATTTCTAATAAAATGAATGTGGTCGAATAAGACGCAGGGTTCACTATGAACTAGTTTATTGAAATTTAATAAACGTACATATCAGATCAACATTTATAAAATTTGCAAAATATGGATGATATGCGTTAAAGCATAAAGAAAAACAGTCAACAGAAAATATTGTTTCATCTACTAGGAAACAGATTTGCCACTCAATTGAATTATTAATAATAATGATATAGTCTGTATACTGTTCATATACACTAGCGTAAAAAACGATTGGCACAAGTGTCCGTATTATGTTATAGATTACCGACAGTTCGTAAGGAACAGTTCGTAAGGACACTTTCGTGGCCAATCGCACAGCGTGTAGTAACAGACAGTGACTACACGCCCACCCTCTTAATTAATCGTCCCAAATTAATTACACTGTTCCTCGCAGACTTAAAACAGAAGGTTAAAGAATTCTAACTGCTGCTACCACAGATCTCATAAGTTGCTCCACTTGCTTCGCATAGTGCATAAAGAACACCTTGGATAACTACCAGCCGGTGTGCAAACAAGTATGTTCAAAGTCCATGTAATCAAAGAAATTTTATGGAAGAGGCAACTTTCCTCGGATTATGACTAACGGGTGTACTGTCTGGATCCGTTCTGCGAATAACACGGGTGAATTTCGCCCTTAGTTATAGATAACTTTGAACCCAGGGTTTCTCTTCTGAACAGCTGTCCTCCCATAAAGTCTGAAGTTCTATGAAGATAGACCTTTAGGAACTCCACTGGACATATGGACATAGAGATGCATCTTCCTTCAGAGGGCAGATTCTCTAGGGACCCCACCTGTTGGTGGGTAGCTTGTTCCTGGTAAGAAACGTTGGGGTCTGGAAATAAATTCAGTTCTCCCTCCAAGAACTGGACGTGGCCTTCCTCTCTAGAGAGAGCCACTATTTCACTAACTCTGGCCACCAAAGCGAGTACAAACAGAAATATGACTTAAATTCAAAACCTTCTAAGCACATTCCTCATTGTTCATTATTTATACACAATGATGAATGATATCTAATGAATAAGCAAAGGGTCTTTGGAAGCGCTGAAGGGCTAGTTCATTAAGAACGTCGTTAGAAAGGTCGACCTGTAAGGCATATGGTAACTGACTTCTCAAGGCAGGCTTGAACAATAGAATTGTGTTGGCTGCTAAACCTTGCTTATGAAGGTGAATGAAGAATGATAAATAGGAAACTGTCGGAATTTCTTTCGGTTTCTTCGCCTTGACAAAGGATAGCTATTTCTTTCCTGAAGCCTCATAATGTCTTCTGGTTTCCTCCAAAAGTCTAAACTGACTTTTAAACACCGAATCTTTTTCTCATCGTTAAGGAGAGAAAATCATGAGATGTAGGTTCCGTGTTTTCTGTGATGGACCGAAGACAGTCGAGTTCTGTACTCTCTGACACAGGGATGGATCCGGTAGAGGTACGAATTTTAGTCGTAGTTCCAATGCCAGAGGGAACCACACGCTATTTAGCCACTTGTGGGCCACTATTGCTGCTTTCCCTTTGAAGGATCTCAGCTTATCGAGGACCTTCAAAAGGAGGTTGTGCTAAGGGAACAGATAGATACTGGACCATCTGTTCCAGTCCAAGGACATAGCGTCCACTGCCTCCGCTAACGGATTCTCATATGGGGACACGTAACAATCTATTTTCTTGTTGTCTTACATCGCAAAGAGGTCTATATGCAGCTCTTGGACTTGACTCGAGATGAAGGAGAACGATCCAGCGTCAAGGGACCATTCTGACTCTATAGGTGTAAACCTAGATAGAGCGTCCTCTGTCACATTGCGAAACCCTTGAATGTGAACTGCTGACAGGTGCCATTTCTTCCTTTCCGCCAAACGGAATATGGCCAACATCACTTGGTTGATTTGAAGTGACCTCAACCCTTGTCGATTCAGGAATCTCACTACCACCTCGCTGTCCTAGAACCAGTCTTATGTGGGTCGAGTGGCGAGGAGAAACTTTCTTCATTGTCAGAAGTACTGCCATGGCTTCTAGAAAGTTGATGTGAAATGACGTGAAAAGATTGGACCAAGCTCCTTAGACTCTCATCTGAAGAGAGTAGCCTCCCCAACCTTCCTTTGAAGCGTCTGTGTGGATAGTTACTGACGGGGGGAAGAGGTTGAAGAAGTATTGATTTTTTCAATTGCTTGGCATTGGACCACGGCTTGAGAAGCGTTCGCAGTCGAGTCGGTAGTGGTCTTATTAGATCTCTTCGCGCATTTGATGCGTATTTTCTCCAGACTCCTGTTGCATCCTTAAGTTGTGCTCTTAGCACTGGATCTGTTATCAAAGCCAACTGTAGAGAGCCCAGCACTCTCTCCTGTTCGTGTCTTGATATCCATTTGGATTTCAATAGTCTCTTAACAGATCCTGCTATTTCTTTCCTCTTCTTACTAGGAATGGAAAGCCGATGTGACTCCAAATTCCAGTGGATTCCCAACAACGGAAATTTTTGAGCTGTAGAAAGACGAGACTTTTTGATGTTGATCTTGAATCCTAGATGTTCCAGGAACTGGATCACTATCTTAGAAGTTTGCATGCACTCTGTACTGGATGCTGCCCACACCAGCCAGTCGTCCAAGTAGGCTACTACTTGGACCCCCTTTAGGCGTAATTGATGGACGGCTGCGTTCGCGAGCTTCGTGAAAATCCTTGGGGCTATGTTTAGCCCGAAAGGCATGGCTCTGAAGGCGTAAAGTTTTATATGTAACTAGAAGCCTAAGTAGGAGGAGAGGTGACGATTAATTGGAACGTGCCAATAAGCGTCAGACAAGTCTATAGAGACGGTATATGCCCTTCTGGGCAGTAGGGTCCTTATGTGCTGAAACGTGAGCATTCTGAACTTGTAGCTCACTATGAACTTGTTGAGTGGCGACAAGTCTAGAATAACTCTGAGTCCTTCTTTGGAACACAAAACAGCCTTCCTTGGAATTTGATGGACTTAACTTTCCGGATTACTCTTTTGTCTAAGAGTTCTCGGACATATTCCTCCAGAACTGGGCATGAGTGTTGCAAGAATTGAGGAAATTGAGGGTGGTGGACTGCTCCCGCTCCAACCTAGTCCATTTTTAATTAGGCTTTGGGCCAAGGGATCGAAGGTCCAGCAATCCCTAAATAGCTGTAGTCTCCCTCCTACTGGAAGTATCTTACTTCTGGTGTTGTGGACCTGAGGCCTTGCCTCCTTGACCGCGTCCTCCCCTGTATCCCCTTCCTCTTGAAGGGCGTCTAGAAAAACCTCTGGCTGTTCCTCTAGCTCTCGAACGAAAGGAAGAAGTGTGCCTTTCGAAGGCTGGGTTAAAAACTGGCGACTGTGTCGCCACTTGTTGAGGTACCAGCTGGTACGTGGTTGGAGGTTGTGCCACTATATAAGGCACCGCGGTCACAGGAAGTTGTTGTTGTTGCTATCAGTAGGGTTTATCCGGCAGAGAGGATAGCCTAGGCCTTTTTGTCTTCCTCTTGGGTTGGGGACCCTCATCTGGAGAAGACTCTCTCTTGAGATCTAAGCCCCACATTTTGAGAAGGTTCCTATTCTCTGTGACGGCCTTGTCTACTACCCCTTTAACCACTTCATTGGGAAAGAGGGTCTTTACCCCAAATACGAGAGGAGATCAGTTTCCTCGGGTCGTGCCTCACTGCAGCCGAGGCGAACACGAACTCTCTACAGGCTCTCCTAGCTTTAATAAAGCTATAGAGATCCTTCGTAACTGTGGCAAAATGGGTTTTGGCCACAACCATGAACATGTCCTGGATCTTGGGGTCACTTGCCATCCTTTCTAGTGTCGTTTGCAGCGACTTCGATGCCGCAAGTCTTTCCTTTGTCTCTTGCTCCCTACGCAAAAGAACCTCCGACAGTTTTGGAAGTGCCTCACCGAACTGGCATTCAGCAATATCAGCTTCCAGCTTCCCGACTAAAAAGGTAAGGTGTACGTCCTTCCAGTCTTCTTGGTCCAAGGGCAAGGTCAGAGATAACAGCTTGCACTCCTCCAAGGAGGGGCAGGGTTTCCCTGCCTCCACCGCCTTTAAAGCTGCCTTGTATCCCTTTTTACAAGAAGGGAAGGGCTCTGGTAGGAGAGGCCACAAAGGAGGGAAGCTTCTTACTCAAGGCAGGCACCTTGAGTTAGTTAAGCCCCTCTCTTTCATCGAGCTCGCTAGTAACATCTGAGCTTTACTATGGTTAAAAACTATGACCTCCTTCGGCTCCGTCTCCTCCTTTGAGGCTGGCTGCTTCCTAAGATGGACAGAGCAGTCCGGATAAGAATCTTTGTTGGGCCAAAATTCCACTTCTTCCAGGGGAATTGCTCCCAACTTTTCTGAGATCATAATCTTCCTGGTTGTCATTGGCATGAGTTCGGCATACCTCCAAGGATTGGTATCCGAGCACAAAGGAAGATCCTTCATGCTGAGCCGCTTCTGGGGCCCACGTGATGCTGCAAGTCTATGTATCTCCAGTTTCATTGCAGCTTCCTTCTCATCATTCTTCCTTTGAATTTGTTGGATCATCTCAACAATGGAAGAAAGAGTCCTTCCCAGTTCATCTGGGATAGCAGACGATGTAGATGGAATAGGTTCTGTGTCTGGAACCGATGTAACCGACACTTCGTCGATTTCTTCCTCTTTTGCTTGAGGATCCTGGAACAGCTCCTCCTCGTGATCTTCTCCTAGAAGGTCCTTCTCAGTAGAATCTGACACCTCCGACATCCTATCGTCCAATTGGATGTCTTGAAGGGCGGCTGAGACTTCAGAATCTACCGGATTCTGGGCAGTTGGTATCTCCACCTGAGGCTGGGGGGATGATTGCATGAGCCAAATGCTTTAGGGAAAAGGTAGGCCCTCCTCTTCTCATTTGGAATGTAGGGACCTGAGGTATTTTTCTGAAAACCCCTCACCCAGGATCGTAACGTTTCCCTGGCAGCATCCCTTGACTCCGTTGACTTAGGGTCGTCAAAAGCCTCGGTAATCAGGTTAGAACAAACCGTACAAACCCGAGGGTCCCAGAAGCGGAGATCACCTCTGGAGGCTGCGCATGCTGCGTGGCTCCAGCAATATTGATGTCCACAGAAGCTCTTACTGCAGACATTACAGAACACACTCCCGCACTTCGGATGGTCCTCCTGTAAAGAGAAGAAAAATCCATGAGTATCAAGTGAAGGCTTTCACTTATATTGGGACATTTAGCTTATATAGAAAAGCTATAAAAGAAAGAAGGAAAGACATATACTTGTATTTCCTGTCCACTCAATTGCTGAAACCTCCTGAGATATTAAAACTAAGATTAATTCTATTCTAGAATACCTTATGTAATTTCCTAAACGGAAATTTAAGGTGTAGTTCACACCTTGAGATAAAGTTTTAATATATGGGATAGAAAGAATACAGAAAGAACTTACTTTCTATATATTGTTTGGTCTCAACAAAAGGCTGTACAAGATAACATTAAGTATGATGAAGAACTTTAGTGTTATCCCAAGCTATGTACAGCAGTCTCTGCTAATGCAGTGTCTACTACACTACGACTGCAGCAACTACTGTACATCGCATGCTGTTGTGCCGGCTAGCATTCGCTGGTACGTGCCGGCGTGTGCCTGCACGTGCCGGCCGGCATCTACCCCTGTATAGTTCAAAGATATACTATCTTTAACTGATAGGCGGCAGCCCACTGATTCGCGACTGTGTGCCGGCCGGCAATCATTGCCAGCCGACGGCTGAAAACACTAATACCCGGCTGCCGGCCGCTAATCGTAGTGGCCAGCAGTAGGCAAGAACCAGAGAACCTCCACCTGCCCGGCTGACGGCTGTTAATCCGGCAGCCGGGGTTAGGGGTGCAACACAATAGTCAGAGAAACATTATGGATGTAAGGTTATAAGGCGGCATTGCCATACGACCTTTCATCCAGAAAGAGTGAACTTATGGAAGGGGGAGAATGTAGCATTCAGGCTGCCAAAGAATCCATAGCCTGCCGGGCTCTACCGGCAGACATGGAAGGGAGACCAAGGGAGGTCTGGGGCTCACTCTGCAAAGAATAAAGGGTCTCTACCGGCCGACACGTAGTGCCAGCCGGCAGAGAGCTGAGCCTGTCCTCCATCCTAACCTATACTAGGTACGGAAGTAGGACTGCGGCCAAAAAAAATAAAAGAAAGAGAGGTGGGGAAGGGATAATGGTCCTATAGACTTCGTTCTAGCAGGAGACACTCGGCCGTTAAGGAAGCTCATCCTAATCAAGAGTTGTCTGTTAGGGAGGAAGACTGGCAATACATGCTATCCTCCTCCCAACCAGAACAAAGAAGGTGAAGTTATTTCACCGGACAACAGAGAAAACTCATTCTCCAGCCCGAGAAAAACAACACAGGACAGTCTGCTAGGCCACTAGAGGAAGGAATCATCTCTTACAGAATCCTTCCAACATGGACTAGGGAAGCAAAGCTTCCTGTGTCCGCCCCTAACCTAGCATAGGAGACTCATTCTCTATGCTAGGAAGAAGCAGACCACCGTCTAGAAACTCTGATGTTCTGCCCTAACCCAAAAAAACCAGTAACTCTGGTTATCAGGTCAGGACAGACATATCTTAGAATAGTTATGCCTGAATTATTATACAGATAGAACCACTGGGATTAAGCAGAAGGCTTACAGAGAAAGACAGGGATTGAACTAAGCCTCTGGAGGAGAAAAGAACAATTGGGGATGTGCGAAAGTATACTACTCTACCTAGAATACTAGACTAGGTAAGATGAGAACCGATTACCTAAATCACCGAAACTCTCTCGTTTACAAACTTGGAAAAAACTTTCAACAATATCTTACATGTATAAAATATTTGCCCATAGCTTCAATAATATAACACTCGGAAAAACTTATATCATGCATGAAAGTACTAGTGCCAGACGTCTAGGCTACGAAGCCTCGCGAAGGGCAAGATCGGTACCTCGACCCGTGTCGAAATCACCGAACTAAAAACTGACGGTATAATATAACCATTCCTAGAGGAGCTAAATAGCTAAATTATTAAAGCATAACAAACCGGGAATGTCACTCCAGCTAACTAAATGACCCAAAAGAGCGAGCGATAGCATCCAGGAAGCCTCCGGTAGGCAACAGCTCTTGTCTACGTTAAAATCACTTTTGATTTAATTAAAAACGACAAGAGCTTACATTTATAAATAGTAAAGATAATACTCAACTTCCTAGAGGCAGAAGAGGCCGGAGAAGTCATCAAAATGTTGAATTAAATTCAAAATAACGGGAGAGCACAAAGGAAAACACCGTGTAGTAGAGCTACACGAAAAGGAATAAAGAGGGCGCTACCGCCTTCATCAGATACACACTGGAAACAGAATAGGAGAGATGCCTTATGAGCGGCTCTCTTTTCATTCTCGTTTCAGATTCTTGTCACTATACCCCCTCAAAGCTTTAATACGGTTCGGGGTGAAGATAGCTATGTGACGTGTCTAGAATATGTCCTCTGATATTATGCGATATCCCTGTGAGATTAATTAGGGATATTCGCTCCAGGAGTTAGAATTCTGGATACCTTAAGGTAAAATTCTCTGGGAATATCACTGTAGTCAAATATACCCTAGAAAGCTACCTAATAGGAACTTCCATCAGGACGACACGGCCTGAGCCCAAAAATGATATTATAAGAATCGCAAGAAAAAAAATATGGTCATGGTGAATCTCAAAGTATGGTAATATCTACAAACTGCAGAAAAAGAAAACTAAAATTTAATTTTCTTTCAATCAGGATAAAAATCATCTATTTATATTTCGAGCAATTAGGAAACTATTATTTAATATAATATCATGTAATCCATTATTTCAGAGAAGATGAATAAAACCATGCAAGTATCGATAATATATAAAGCGAGAATCTTCTTAACAAACATAATCAACAGTGAATGCTTCTTCCTCTCCACCTATTATCTTTCTCTATCATTATATTTGATCCCCTTGTTCGTTTTTGTCCTACGTGTTGATAGAATATTCTTTACTTTAGTTTGTCCCCCTTTTTTTTTTAACCTTTATAAAGGCTACAGGTGTATGGTGCATATGTTAATAATGATAGGTCCATCTATTTGAATACTTTGCTTTTTACAAAAAGCCGCATTTTACGTTTTTTCGTTTGTATATCATATTTTCTAAGATGAGTTAACAGTTATGTTTTACATTAATTTTTGCATGTGTGTATGTATTTGTGGGCGTGTGTTATGTCTGTTTTTGCCTGTACATCATATGTTAATTTGCTATGGATTATTTTCTCAGTGTACAAAAAAATGAGAATGCAATGATAAATATACAGATGGACTGATAACTTCCCCTAAATGACATATGGCGCCATCAACATTCTCACGAGTGATGCCTTTAGAGGCATTCATCAAATAATCAAGGGAAAAGTTCAAGTCTTACGCTATTTGAGAAAAATGATGTAAAGCATCGACTCACAACGAATGTAATTGTCCCCAAATCGGGATAAAAATGGGATTCTGTTATAATCAAAAACTCTAAAAATAGATATAGGATAGACCTAAAGAAAAGAATCTTCCAAAGAGTTAAGTATAAGATAGAAAAGGATTTTTTAACCCAGATAGTTTGGGGTTTCCATATAACCAACTCTTTTTTAATAAAAGGGAAAAATAATTTCATAAGTCTTCCTTATCACAAAGAGAAAGAGTAAAACGTTTTGGGAAATAAAGAGAACACTCTCTTGTGGATATAAAGAGGATTAAATGTAGATATTTCAATAATAAACTCTGGTGGAAAGATATCTCTCTTAATTATTTATGGGGTTTAGGGGCTGAGCATCTAGTGGTGTATAGAAATAATGAGATCCAACACAAGCGATAGCAGAATATGTGCCTAAGACTTAGAGGTTAGGCGTATTATCTGTGGAAAGATTTGTTAAATTTAATCTCCTTAGTAGAAATTTAATTAAAATGGAGGAAATTGTTGGAAATAAAATAAAGCCAAATACAAAGTAATAATTAACCTATTCAATGAAATTCGATGCAACATGTTATGAATGAAATTTTATTAGATAATACTATATATGTATATTTTCGTCCTAGCAAATGTTATATTCCGAAATGAAAACTGCTTTTTCAACTTTCTTATAGAAAATTTTTAAAAATGCTGAGTATTCATACAAAATATAATCACGATATAATTTACCTCATCATCTCTTAGAGTTTACATAGATATAATTTTGTCAAAAAAAATCTAGCTCTATTAAGTATATGTTGACATTAGCTGCAGAAATATCCTATTTACCTTTTAGCAATGTTGAAGACATGAAAACACCATTAAAAGTAAATGAATAGATTCCTGATACCTAAAATACAAATTTCTTCTTTATTCTGAATTTGAAGATATTTAGCAGACATAAAACATGAAATTAAATACATTAAAATTCCGTAACGACGCGACGTAACCAAAACTATCGTTTGGGGTTTTCTTCACTTCGTTGCAAAGGTCCGATATCACACTTTCTCTTAGGTGAATTTTTTCAATCCATGATCAAGTCATGTAGTTGATTGATACTTAAGGATGATTATATTTGTGGAATTTTAAGAAATTATGGAAAATTCATTCTCCTGATAAAAAAAAAAAAAAAGAAATATGCTTATTCAAATAACAGCAAATCTGGTTGACCTTCAAGTAATCGATGCAATCTACTACAACTTATCATTACCCATTTATATTTTACGCTAATCGACTTGGCGGTGTGCAAAATGAATAGATATCGCATACTTCCTAAACATTATCTTCATTATCTGTTTTATAAAGCTGACTGAATTTAATTGTGTTAGACACCAAACCAACAACATAGTAATAAGGCAGTTATTTCCAGATTTAGCCTTTCTGCTGATACCCGAGTACACATACATAGAGGAATATTTTATGAGTCATTTTGTTCACTTAAAAAGTTACGAATATTTTATAAGAATTTTGAATGCACCGGATAAAGGAGGAAGAGTCAAATATTTGAATAGTTTAGTGCTGTTATTGTGACCCATTTCTGAAGGGAGATGCTAGATATTGGAAGGCATAAGATTCAGTGTAAAATGAAATATCATTGTTCACATTATACATTCTCAAAGTGAAATATAAAGGAAAGATAAAATGTAAATAAGAATAAACAGAAAAAACGTAATATTGAATATATCATCAAACTATATATATGCCAAAAAATATAAATAGAATACTTAAAATTAAATGCTACGTAAATAAGAGAAATTTTTAGCCAAAAAAATATATGATATTTCAATTACGGTATTGACACGCTTATTACATTTAATATTTAAAAAATTGTTATTTTTCAGTAATGAGTTGGGTATCTTTAAATATTCCAATTTTACTTAGAGAGAGAGAGAGAGAGAGAGAGAGAGAGAGAGAGAGAGAGAGAGAGAGAGAGAGAGAGAGAGAGAGAGAAGTATTAGCAACAGAAAATGTAATAATGGAGATTATTAGCGATATTTTATAAGTCACTGACAAATAAAATCAAAGGTTTGAGTAGAATCGAATATGGCAGAAACCCTATTCTTATTCATCAACTTGGTTTTCTTCTGTACTAATTTTCACCTCTTATCGTGTCTGCATTATATTTACTCTCATGTTTTAATATAAAATTATTTAATTAAATAAAAGTTTTTAATTAAATATTACCACATTCTCTTACGCAAGATCGAGAATCCATATATTTAAAATTTAGGACTACTCTTATCTATTCAATATTTTTTTTTTTTTCGATTCGTCATCATTCTGATATGTTTCCATTTATTCATC
>NC_090747.1:54862489-54879989 GCF_036898095.1 Palaemon carinicauda | reverse complement strand
AAAGAGCTGTAGAAATCCTCGGTGAGGCACAAAGACCAAGCATCCAACAACGGGTCCCAAGCAATCCAGCTTTGGAAAAAGGGCACCAGCACACAGGGTCACTCTTTAGTGAAGCAACAAGATGCGGGAGTGCTAAAGGAAGACTCTTCCACCCAAAAGTACACTGCCGTCTACTGCCAAAAATATAGCACACTGGTCCTTCTATAGTGGAGCCGAGTACAGAACTGTCGAACAAATATCACAAGGCCCCCTCAAAAACTTCGGGAAAGGGTCCAAATATGACGTGGCAAAGACGATGAAATCAAACCACCAAACAAACATAAAAAAAAAAATAAAAATAAACTTCATGGGTGGAGTACCAAAATAAACTAATAACAACCATTAAGGAGAGGAAAAAGACCCATACCCGTCGTTCATTGAAAAACTCAAAGGAAACTGGATTAAACTATAAAAACTTACTTTAAAAAGGTCATCAAAACTGAATATATGACGTTAATTTATAATACATCCCCACCAAAAAGATTTTTTTTTTAATATCAAAATGAAAAGAAATTGCAAAAATTAAATTACTTATTTCAAATACTCAAATTAGTTACTTTAAATAATAGAATCAAATCAAATAACTTATACAGAGTAACCAAGTGAAATTAAACCATAACCTGGAAAGGAAAAGTCATTAATACCTAACCTATACACCAAACTACAGCCTACTCCCTACTCCTAAAAAGACCTATTTAAAACGTCTGGTATAACATTATCCTTCCCTGCTATATGCCTAATTTGAAGGTCATTCCTGCAAAAAGAGACTCCACCTAAGCAGCCTCATATTTTTGTCCTTAAACAGTTGGATAAATACTAGATGATTATGATCTGTGTGGACAAAAATAGGATAAAGTGATGAACTCAAATAAACTGGAAAATGAGTTATGTCTTTTATTAAACATAAGGCTTCTTTTTCAATAGTTGAATATCTTGTCTCTGCCGGTGATAACTTCTTCGAACTGTAAGCGACAGGTTGTACTATCCCTGCATCATCCTCCTGGAGAAGAACTGCTCCAAGTCCCACGTCACTCGCATCTGTCGCTAATCTAATGGGGAGATCAAAATTTGGAGATTGTAGCAAAAGATAATTAGTCAAGACTGCCTTTAACTTTTCAAAGGCTTCTTGGCACTCCTTGGACCATACAAACCTTACTTCCTTCTATAATAAATTCGTTAAAGAAGTTGCAATATCAGAGAAGTTCTTTATAAACCTCCTGTAATATCCGACCATTCCTAAGAACCACCTAACCCTTCTCCTATTTTGAGGAGCAGGAAAGCTAGCTACAGTCTCTACATTAGCTTTCTTAGGAGCAACTTTGCCTAGGCCTACCTCATGTCCCAGGTATAAAACTTTGGCCTAAGCAAAATCACTCTTCTTCAAGTTAATTACCAAACCGGCCTTCCTCAAAGCCTTAAACAAAGCTTAAAGTCTTACCAAATGAGACTCCCTATCAGCACTATATATTACCAAATCATCAATGTATACAATGAACCCTTCCAAATCCTGAGTGATCCGATTCATTAGTCTTTGGAAGGTGGGAGCCGCATTGTTCATTCCGAAGGGCATGACTTGGCATTCATACAAACCATCACCTGTAATGAAAGCAGAGATTTCCTTCGCACAAGGGGAAAGACCAACCTGCCAATACCCTTTCAGCAAAATCCAAATTGTAATAAACTTTGCAGACCCGATTTGGTCTATACAATCGACCACCCTCGACAAAGGAAATGAATCTGTCTTGGTCATCTCATTAACCTTCCTGTAATCAAAGCAAAGTCGGTGTTGGCCTCCTTCCTCCATAACCAACACGACCGGGAAACTCAATGAACTACAACTTGGTTTAATTAAATCATGGTCTAACATATAGCGAACCTCCTCCTGAACAATTTTCTTCTTGACGGGGTTAAGCCTATATGGACACTGTTTAATGGGCTTAACGTCCCCAACGTCCACGTCGTGATACGAAACATTTGTTCTACCTAGCGCGTCCTCAAACAAATTTTTATACCTGTGGATTATATTAATTAAATGTTCTGACCTGTCAGAATTCAAATGTTGAAATTTAACATCAATGTTATTTAAAATATCAAAATTACTTCACAAAGCACCACGATTAACAGACATTCTCTTGTTAGTTATAGGATTCTTCTCTACTTCTACAGACACTACTGCCATTGCATCGACTACTGATTCTATCTGATCTACATCTCTTCTAATAAAAGGTTTTAACATATTTACATGACAAATACGAGAATTTCGTCTCCTACCAGGAGTTTCAATCAAATAATTTACATCATAACCTTTTTCAGCACTCTCCATGGACCTGAAAACTGAGCTTTCAGTGGGTTACCTGGTATAGGTAATAAAACTAACACACGATCTCCAGGCTTAAAGATACGAACCTTGGTACTTATGTCATAATTAGACTTCATCACAGACTGACTTTTATGTAAATTCTCCTGAGCAAAATCCCAAGGTCTCCTGTAAATTAGAAACGTAATCTAAAACATTAACTTCAGATGTCTCTCCTTCCTAATGTTCTCTTACCACCGTGTATACTATGGGCAAATACAAGTTTGAAAGGAGAGAAACACAAAGACTCATTAGGTACAGACCGTTTAGCAAATAGGGCATAAGGAATCTCCTTATCCCACTCATTGCCCGTTTCGTAACAAAACTTCTTTAATACAGACTTCAAAGTCTGGTGGAACCTTTCCACCTGACCCTGACTCCCTGGATGGTAAGGAGAAGTAGTAACATGATTAACACCAAGTTCAACCATTCTGTTTCTAAAAAACTTACTTGTAAAAGTAGTGCCACAATCTGATTGTAAAACCTTTGGAATGCCGAATTTAGTGAAAAATCTAATTAATGCTTCCACCACCTTCTCACCCCGAATACTCCTCAGAGGGATAGCCTCAGGAAAACGCGTCACTCTATCAACCATGGTTAGAAGATATTCATTACCTCCGCACGTCCGCGGAAGAGGGCCCACTACATCTATAACTGCCTCCTTGAAAGGTTCACCTAAGGGGGGAATGGGAATAAGACGGGCTTTAGAGATCTTTTGATTCGGTTTCCCTACAATCTGACACACCTTACAAGATAACAAATGTTTAACCTCACGACGCATATGGGGCCAAAAGAAATGTCGTGCCAATTTCTGAAAAGTCTTCCTAACCCCGAAATGACCGGCGAGGTTATGTTCATGACTGAAATATAACAACTTACTCCTATACCTTTCCGCCACAACTAGCTGCCGAATTATCTTTACCTGGTCAGCAGGTGCATTAACCGACCTACTCATAAGGTGAAGCAAACGTTCTTTTCTCATAAATACAGGTTTAGAAAGATCACTACCATCACTAAGTTTCAAATTATTAAATTCATTTCCTTGGGCTTCCTTAAAGACTTTTGTATTCCAATTAATACCCTGAAAAGATTCATTATTATGGCCCTGAAAAGATAAATTATCATCATAATTGTCAATGTCTACCTCATTATCATTATTAACATCAGTCACAATGTCAGTCACTTGTCTATTAATTAACTCAGCATAGAGTTCTACCTACGCAAGGTCAACCTCTTTAGATTGAGAACGCATAACCACAGACACAGAATTTAACGAATCATCTATGCTTATCTGGTCACCAACCAGATCTATCAATGTCAAAATAGGCAGTACGTCACATTCAGCTTCAGCGGCTAAATCACTGGTAAATATAATGTCTATATCAGGAATAGGCAAAGCATCTACTACGGCCAAATTAACCATACCTTGAAAATTCTTAGTCTTCAAATATAACTCTTCTAGTGGATACGAGGCCACCGTATCAGGAAATCCACCTAACAAGATAAAGTTCTTATTCTTAAAGACAACACCCTCGGGAATTGACCTCCGTAATATCAACGACTGAGTGGCACCGGTGTCTCTCAAACTCCTTACACCACGACCAATTTGCATAGCACTATCAACATAGAGGGTACCATCAGATATATACTTCTCAAATCTTAGTCATTTTAACTACTCCCTCTGCGGTTGTTCCGCCGATACCAATGTAATGGTTTCTTTATTCTTTTCTAAAAATTTACGACGTGCAAAACAGTCTGCCTTAAAATGTCCGCGGCGGTGACACCAAAAACAAACTACATCGGACATCCAGGAACTACTAACATTATTACTACTGTTCCTACTGCTATTTACCAAATTACGTGTTTCGTTACCATTACTCTTATTGTCATTTTCAATCTTGCCCTTTCTTCGGTCACCTACCGAACAATCAATGAAGGTACCATGATCTGATTGATTTCGGTTATTCCCCCTCCAACCATTACCTCGATGGGGGAACCTCTTGCCGTTAACCTCTTTCACACAGGCCTGCCTATGAGCAAGGGAGTACTCATCAGATGCAATAGCGATCTCTTGATGCAAATCCAATTTAAGCTTATCTAAATGAATTTTTAGTTCCCTAACTACTATTCTTTTGAACTCTTCGACTAAAGTTAACTCTTAATTTCTCGAAAGAGTCAGTCTCCTTAGACTTAAGCCAATCATCAAGGAATTCTTCCCATCTCCTTGCAAACTCAACAAAAGTCATACCGGGTTCTTTCTTAAGGTTACGGAACTTCTGTCGATAAGCCTCCGGAACCAAATCATATGCCTTAAACCACCGCGGACGGTCCCCTTAAGGATAATGGTCTTGACCAATCATAATCTGCTGACAAATCCTCACTTAATGTATTATATACTCTCTAAGCTTTCCATTTTAATTTACGCAGAACCATAGTGGTCCACATATCCTTGGGCCAAGACAATTTCCTTGCTATTCGTTCAAACGAAAAAAAGAAATCAGGAACATCTTCCTCATCGAATACTGGCATTAACCTCAAAGCACTCATTAGGTCAAAACGATTACTATAGCTATTATGTTTATCACCAGTATTATTATTATTGTCGAGCTCACTCATTTACAACTCAAATTTTCGCTATTTTCGCGCTCTTCCGCCCTCAATTACAAAGTTTTATATTCCATATCCTTAAACTTAAACTCCTGAGAAGGGATACTCAATCTTAATTAACTCACATCCTGGTTACCTGAATCTCCTATCTCCTCGTCACTATCGCTTTTTACAAGATCCGGATAACCAGACATTACTGCTTCCTTTGTTTTAACTTTACTACTCTTAATAGCTATAAGGACTTCACGCAACAAATGACCCTTCCTAATTTCTGTTGGTGATCCTAAGTTCAAGTACTCAGCTAAACACCACAACTCATCTCTTTTAAGATAAAAAATCTCCTCCTCCCAGTCGGACTTAGCTAAAAATAGCGCTGCCGCTTCCTAAAATTTATCCCCTACTAAAGGCATCTTCCTAAACCAAAGCAGAAGTAACAAAAAAACAAATAGGATAATTTTCCCCCAACTACCTAATTCTCCCTATCACACCTCTCTAAGAAAAACTTCTAAATGTTGGAATGTCAGTCAGGATCCGGGCAAGGTCGCCAAATTTTGTTATGGACTTCAAGATGGTATGAAGTTAAAATTCTTCAGGATCTGATATCTAAGATCAGTACCACAAAAAGGGTATGATCCTGACAAAACACTCAAAGAGTACAATCTCAGAGAGGTTACACAAAACCACAAACTGAATATTAACAATAATTTATTACATCAAAAATTTAGTATATCAAAAGAACCCCTCTGAAAACTGAATAATGGGGAGAAAAGTATAAGCACACACATTGCCAAAGCAGTCACTTCTTCAATTGCCTACCTAACTAACATGCCAAGGAATAAGAGAAAATAATCAGTGGAAGTAAAAAAAAACACTCTTTCCCTAACATACGATAGGCGGAGACTCAAAGGGGGGAACCTTAACCTATAACTTAACCTAAATCTTCACAAACAAAGTACATTGTTCTAAATACATACTCGTTTAACAATATAAAACATAAATAACTCAATAAGTAGAATCCATAAAGTAACACTCGAAAACTCATCCAAGGACGTCTCTATTTAGTTAAGTGTAGACGCTGACACTAACAAAATAAGGGGTTGCTGTTCCATCACATGAAGAAAATATATCAATAATGTCAATAACAATAAAGTGGGCTTACTCTTCTTCACCACTAAAGGGCCTCCTTACGACTCCAAGGGCGCAGTGTTCAGGAAGAGGCAGGAGTTTAAAGGGCGTATATTATGCTCGAACTATGGCCCATTCACAAGAGCAAATGCTATGCTCTACACCAACAAAAGATCTGTAGAAATCCTCGGTGAGGCACAAAGTCCAAGCCTCCAACAACAGGTCCCAAGCAATCCCGCTTCGGACAAAGGGCATGAGCACACAGGGTCACTCTTTAGTGACGCAACCCGATGCGAGAGTGCTAAAGGAAGACTCTTCCACCCAAAAGTACACTGCCGTATACTGCCAATAATATAGCATACTGGTCCTTCTATAGTGGAGCTGAGTACAGAACTGTCGAACAAATATCAAAA
The DNA here is from genome assembly GCF_036898095.1 of Palaemon carinicauda. Taxonomy (NCBI): domain Eukaryota; kingdom Metazoa; phylum Arthropoda; class Malacostraca; order Decapoda; family Palaemonidae; genus Palaemon; species Palaemon carinicauda. Next base: position 54,873,449 of record NC_090747.1, on the reverse strand, counting down.
GGACCCCTCGAAAACTCCGGGAAAGGGTCAAAATATGGTGTGCCACAAACGATGAAACTAAACCACCATCACAAACATGAAAAAAAGAAACAAACTTCATGGGTGGAGTACCAAAATAAACTAATAATAACCATTAAGGACAGGCAAAAGACCTATATTCAGCGTTCAGGGAGAAACTCAAAGGAAACTGGATTAAACTAGAAAAACTTACTTTAAAAAGGTCATTAAAAGTGAATGCTGCCTAAATAATAGTTTTCACTTTCTGACTTATATCAGATAACTGCTATGTGTCTTTCGAGATATTGTAAATTATTATATTACGAACGACATACCAGATGGTCATATTACTTGATACTGCACGTGTGAGCCGGTAAGCTATAATTAAGAGGCGAGGTAAATGCAACTAATCCTCAAGCTTAAATACCAGGAATTAAAAGAAATAACATCATAATAATTCAAATAAAATAAAACATGAGCTAACAAGTTTAACAGGTTGTTTTATTAACATTGCATGAGAGAAAAAATATTGATAAGATAAATAAAAAATACCGTTAAAGTGTATGAGTGTGTAAGAAAAACGTTCGATGCCATACCTAATAATAAATGGAAAATATATGCTCCTCAATAATAAGTAAAATAAAACTCCTCTCCCACCAAAAAAAGCAATTAGGTCCCTGACTTTATGAGTAGTTGACCACTAGTATTCTTAAGTAGGGATCTTAGGAGTAAATATTTACGACAGACGAAATGGTCGGGTTGGTTCACTTGGGTTGATTTTCTTCGTTATAAATATATATATATATATATATATATATATATATATATATATATATATATATATGTACATATATATATATATATATATATATATATAAAGAGAGAGAGAGGGAGAGAGAGAGAGAGAGAGAGAGCCAGCCTAATCTTTAAATTTTTCTTACACAATTATTGGAATTGAGCTATAAGTATAATATTATTCGGATTTATATTATTTTACTGCATTATATTAAGAAATATATGCAAACAAATTACTGTTATATATAGGAGCTTGAAATGTCCAGAGAACAGTTACTCTTAATCAAAGTAATATTTTCTTTTGTTGAACAATACAATATCCAACAAATATGGTTTCAGTGAAAGCCTGATTCATTTAATATAAAAGAAATTCTAACAATCCGGTTAAATGAAGTCAAGGAGTATCGCTTTTTTTTTTTTTTTTTTTTTAATAGTTTAAATGTTTAAAGGTCACTTATGAAGGGTAGAGCCATATGTATAAATGATGAGCGTCCATGGCCTCCTTCATCAAGTTGGGACCATATGTAACTGGGCAATAGATGATAATCACTCAGCAGGTATATTTAGACTCCTACAAACCCCCATCCCGAGATCATAAGGACGGTGATATTACAGATACCATTAAAAACTAAGGTGCTTGAGCGTGTCTTTAACTGCCGTCCAAACATTGCCATTCAGGGTCAATTCTATTTGGGTATGAGTTAATTATGAGATAATTATGGTAAATGATATTAAACCAATTTCATGAAAATGCTATATCATACTACAGAAAAAAATGTACATATTTTGAATACTAAAAATAAAAGTATATTAATCAAGTTTTTTTCTTTACCTTTGTTACGCCATTAGCAAACTAATATATATATATTTTTTTTTTACAACCTTCTGATCATTCCAGATAATCATTTAGACAGTATACACCTAGTAAATAAATTACTATCTTTAGATGCTATGTATACTATATATAATATAGGACTAACTAGTAATTAGAATATAGTAAACATATCAAGGATATCTTTCACATACATCCCCACAATATTCATGTTTATCACAAAGATAAACTTTAGGATCATGTCTATGAATAAATCTTTATCTATATCCAAAACTATAATTTCAGTTTCTTATTATGCAAATTGGTATATTTATTTTTCTTAGTTTGAATACTCTTATTCAAAGCATAATAAATTTAGAATAGGTTATATTTTTCATGTTCATCACAAATTTTTATCTAGTTCCACTAAAATAAAAAGATAAAAATTAAATGATGTTGTAGCAACCTTTAAAAATGAGTAAATAGTTCTCTTTTTTGTTCATAATAATCTTCTAAGTATTTTTAAATAAATAATATTCCTAACAATTTTTACAGGACACATTTTACGTTTACTTTTGCTATGTTATTTATAATTTTATCTGAAAAACATGTATTCTGATAAAGATTGTCTTTTATCTATATTAACATGAAAATATAAGTATTATATCATTTCTAGTTTCATATTTTGAATATCACTAAGATGAGTAGTTTTAATATATTATTTTAGCCTACCAGTTTATTTTTGTCACTGACAACATTTTTTTTTCTGTTTTTACTATTATTTTAATTATTCAGAGCCCTGTGGGGTCTGTGGGGTTTCCTCTAAGCACTGATTGTTTATATTTTTTTTTTTTCGATTGTTTCTGTAGTAATTTTTGAGAGCAGTGTAGATTTTCCTTGCAGTTCTGAATCCGTCCGTTTCCCTACGGAACCTCTTGCCGTTAACCTCTTTCACACAGGCCTGCCTATGAGCAAGGGAGTACTCATCAGATGCAATAGCGATCTCTTGATGAAAATCCAATTTAAGCTTATCTAAATAAATTTTTAGTTCCCTAACTACTATTCTTTTGAACTCTTCGACTAAAGTTAACTCTTAATTTCTCGAAAGAGTCAGTCTCCTTAGACTTAAGCCAATCATCAAGGAATTCTTCCCATCTCCTTGCAAACTCAACAAAAGTCATACCGGGTTCTTTCTTAAGGTTACGGAACTTCTGTCGATAAGCCTCCGGAACCAAATCATATGCCTTAAACCACCGCGGACGGTCCCCTTAAGGATAATGGTCTTGACCAATCATAATCTGCTGACAAATCCTCACTTAATGTATTATATACTCTCTAAGCTTTCCATTTTAATTTACACAGAACCATAGTGGTCCACATATCCTTGGGCCAAGACAATTTCCTTGCTATTCGTTCAAACGAAAAAAAGAAATCAGGAACATCTTCCTCATCGAATACTGGCATTAACCTCAAAGCACTCATTAGGTCAAAACGATTACTATAGCTATTATGTTTATCACCAGTATTATTATTATTGTCGAGCTCACTCATTTACAACTCAAATTTTCGCTATTTTCGCGCTCTTCCGCCCTCAATTACAAAGTTTTATATTCCATATCCTTAAGCTTAAACTCCTGAGAAGGGATACTCAATCTTAATTAACTCACATCCTGGTTACCTGAATCTCCTATCTCCTCGTCACTATCGCTTTTTACAAGATCCGGATAACCAGACATTACTGCTTCCTTTGTTTTAACTTTACTACTCTTAATAGCTATAAGGACTTCACGCAACAAATGACCCTTCCTAATTACTGTTGGTGATCCTAAGTTCAAGTACTCAGCTAAACACCACAACTCATCTCTTTTAAGATAAAAAATCTCCTCCTCCCAGTCGGACTTAGCTAAAAATAGCGTGCCGCTTCCTAAAATTTATCCCCTACTAAAGGCATCTTCCTAAACCAAAGCAGAAGTAACAAAAAAACAAATAGGATAATTTTCCCCCAACTACCTAATTCTCCCTATCACACCTCTCTAAGAAAAACTTCTAAATGTTGGAATGTCAGTCAGGATCCGGGCAAGGTCGCCAAATTTTGTTATGGACTTCAAGATGGTATGAAGTTAAAATTCTTCAGGATCTGATATCTAAGATCAGTACCACAAAAAGGGTATGATCTTGACAAAACAACACTCAAAGAGTACAATCTCAGAGAGGTTACACAAAACCACAAACTGAATATTAACAACAATTTATTACATCAAAAATTTAGTATATCAATAGAACCCCTCTGAAAACTGAATAATGGGGAGAAAAGTATAAGCACACACATTGCCAAAGCAGTCACTTCTTCAATTGCCTACCTAACTAACATGCCAAGGAATAAGAGAAAATAATCAGTGGAAGTAAAAAAAAACACTCTTTCCCTAACATACGATAGGCGGAGACTCAAAGGGGGGAACCTTAACCTATAACTTAACCTAAATCTTCACAAACAAAGTACATTGTTCTAAATACATACTCGTTTAACAATATAAAACATAAATAACTCAATAAGTAGAATCCATAAAGTAACACTCGAAAACTCATCCAAGGACGTCTCTATTTAGTTAAGTGTAGACGCTAACACTAACTAGATAAGGGGTTGCTGTTCCATCACATGAAGAAAATATATCAATAATGTCAATAACAATAAAGTGGGCTTACTCTTCTTCACCACTAAAGGGCCTCCTTACGACTCCAAGGGCGCAGTGTTCAAGCAGAGGCAGGAGTTTAAAGGGCGTATATTATGCTCGAACTATGGCCCATTCACAAGAGCAAATGTTATGCTCTATACCAACAAAAGATCTGTAGAAATCCTCGGTGAGGCACAAAGTCCAAGCCTCCAACAACAGGTCCCAAGCAATCCCGCTTCGGACAAAGGGCACGAGCACACAGGGTCACTCTTTAGTGACGCAACCTGATGCGAGAGTGCTAAAGGAAGACTCTTCCACCCAAAAGTACACTGCCGTATACTGCCAATAATATAGCATACTGGTCCTTCTATAGTGGAGCTGAGTACAGAACTGTCGAACAAATATCAAAAGGACCCCTCGAAAACTCCGGGAAAGGGTCCAAATATGGTGTGCCACAAACGATGAAACTAAACTACCATCACAAACATGAAAAAAAGAAACAAACTTCATGGGTGGAGTACCAAAATAAACTAATAACAACCATTAAGGACAGGCAAAAGACCTATATTCAGCGTTCAGGGAGAAACTCAAAGGAAACTGGATTAAACTAGAAAAACTTACTTTAAAAAGGTCATTAAAAGTGAATGCTGCCTAAATAATAGTTTTCACTTTCTGACTTATATCAGATAACTGCTATGTGTCTTTCGAGATATTGTAAATTATTATATTACGAACGACATACCAGATGGTCATATTACTTGATACTGCACGTGTGAGCCGGTAAGCTATAATTAAGAGGCGAGGTAAATGCAACTAATCCTCAAGCTTAAATACCAGGAATTAAAAGAAATAACATCATAATAATTCAAATAAAATAAAACATGAGCTAACAAGTTTAACAGGTTGTTTTATTAACATTGCATGAGAGAAAAAATATTGATAAGATAAATAAAAAATACCGTTAAAGTGTATGAGTGTGTAAGAAAAACGTTCGATGCCATACCTAATAATAAATGGAAAATATATGCTCCTCAATAATAAGTAAAATAAAACTCCTCTCCCACCAAAAAAAGCAATTAGGTCCCTGACTTTATGAGTAGTTGACCACTAGTATTCTTAAGTAGGGATCTTAGGAGTAAATATTTACGACAGACGAAATGGTCGGGTTGGTTCACTTGGGTTGATTTTCTTCGTTATATATATATATATATATATATATATATATATATATATATATATATATATATATATATATATATATATATATATATATATATATATATATATATATATAAAGAGAGAGAGAGAGAGAGAGAGAGAGAGAGAGAGGAGAGAGAGAGAGAGAGAGAGAGAGAGAGAGAGAGAGAGAGAGAGAGAGCCAGCCTAATCTTTAAATTTTTCTTACACAATTATTGGAATTGAGCTATAAGTATAATATTATTCGGATTTATATTATTTTACTGCATTATATTAAGAAATATATGCAAACAAATTACTGTTATATATAGGAGCTTGAAATGTCCAGAGAACAGTTACTCTTAATCAAAGTAATATTTTCTTTTGTTGAACAATACAATATCCAACAAATATGGTTTCAGTGAAAGCCTGATTCATTTAATATAAAAGAAATTCTAACAATCCGGTTAAATGAAGTCAAGGAGTATCGCTTTTTTTTTTTTTTTTTTTTTAATAGTTTAAATGTTTAAAGGTCACTTATGAAGGGTAGAGCCAAGAGCCAAGCCTATATCTTAAAATTCACCATATGTATAAATGATGAGCGTCCATGGCCTCCTTCATCAAGTTGGGACCATATGTAACTAGGCAATAGATGATAATCACTCAGCAGGTATATTTAGACTCCTACAAACCCCCATCCCGAGATCATAAGGACGGTGATATTACAGATACCATTAAAAACTAAGGTGCTTGAGCGTGTCTTTAACTGCCGTCCAAACATTGCCATTCAGGGTCAATTCTATTTGGGTATGAGTTAATTATGAGATAATTATGGTAAATGATATTATACCAATTTCATGAAAATGCTATATCATACTACAGAAAAAATTGTACATATTTTGAATACTAAAAATAAAAGTATATTAATCAAGTTTTTTTCTTTACCTTTGTTAGGCCATTAGCAAACTAATATATATATATTTTTTTTACAACCTTCTGATCATTCCAGATAATCATTTAGACAGTATACACCTAGTAAATAAATTACTATCTTTAGATGCTATGTATACTCTATATAATATAGGACTAACTAGTAATTAGAATATAGTAAACATATCAAGGATATCTTTCACATACATCCCCACAATATTCATGTTTATCACAAAGATAAACTTTAGGATCATGTCTATGAATAAATCTTTATCTATATCCAAAACTATAATTTCAGTTTCTTATTATGCAAATTGGTATATTTATTTTTCTTAGTTTGAATACTCTTATTCAAAGCATAATAAATTTAGAATAGGTTATATTTTTCATGGTCATCACAAATTTTTATCTAGTTCCACTAAAATAAAAAGATAAAAATTAAATGATGTTGTAGCAACCTTTAAAAATGAGTAAATAGTTCTCTTTTTTGTTCATAATAATCTTCTAAGTATTTTTGAATAAATAATATTCCTAACAATTTTTACAGGACACATTTTACGTTTACTTTTGCTATGTTATTTATAATTTTATCTGAAAAACATGTATTCTGATAAAGATTGTCTTTTATCTATATTAACATGAAAATATATGTATTATATCATTTCTAGTTTCATATTTTGAATATCACTAAGATGAGTAGTTTTAATATATTATTTTAGCCTACCAGTTTATTTTTGTCACTGACAACAATTTTTTTCTGTTTTTACTATTCTTTTAATTATTCAGAGCCCTGTGGGGTCTGTGGGGTTTCCTCTAAGCACTGATTGTTTATATTGTTTTTTTTTTTTTTTTCGATTGTTTCTGTAGTAATTTTTGAGAGCAGTGTAGATTTTCCTTGCAGTTCTGAATCCGTCCGTTTCCCTACGGACCAGCTGGGATGTGATGGAAATGTTTTAAGCGAGCCGTCGTAGCCTTAGAATCGACTTCCCTCTTACAGACAGAGCAGATACATTCTTTCTCTCTCTGATGAAGTAGTCTGGCCTGCACAATAGTCCTCACACATAACTTATGAGGCTCATCTCTTGACTCCAAGCCCGCTGGATATCGATAACTCGGGAGGGGTTTTGCAATTAACTAAGCTCGATGGACCATGTTGGTTAAAGTGATTAAAGCTAATAGTTTTCTCTCAGTAATCTCCCATGGAGGAACAGTTAATTTTAAGTTTACTCGTTTCCTTCTTCTTTACATGAATAACAAGAAGTTTTTTTTAGTTTCAAATGTCTCCTTATTTACAAAAATTAACACTTCGTGATACGGGATCAATAAAGGCAAGAGTACTGCTTAAATCTGGATCACTTAGGGTACAGTAGTTAAATTGGTTTGAGTGCTTGGGACAAGCGAGGGCTTGTAGAGTAAACTCTAGTCCCAATCTCAGTTTTCTTCAAGCCACCAGCCAAAGATTTCTGCTAGTGTAAAAATAGATCATCTCCCTTCATAGGTCATGCAGGGGAGCATTGGAGAGAGCGGAATATATCCACCAAGAGATTGGCATCGTGAAGCCGTGAGGCCTACCTTAAAAGTTCGTCATTGGCCAAAAAGATCAATTTCTTTGCTTAGACAGCCTCCATAACGTTTACAACAATCCCAGTAGGAGAAGGGTAAGTTCACTGGCTACAACAGCACATCCCCTCACTACACACTTTCTGTAACGTTTACAATGATTCCAGAACATTAATTCTAAATACATATATTGAGGAGATACCTTCACACAAAATACACACACACACTCACAGGCACACACACACACACACACACACACACACACATATATATATATATATATATATATATATATATATATATATATATATATATATATATATATATATATATATATATATATATATATATAAATTTCTACCTCATACTTGGGATCGAACGCTAGCCGCTTCTATTGAAAGTGTCAGGTTCGGATTTCCTTTTATGGCCTCTCGTGGCATGGTTGGTTTCGACCTGGCCTTTCAATAGAAGGGGCTAGCATTCGATCCCAAGTATGAGGTAGAAATTTATTTCTATTTGAACATGATGTTGTGTTGATATTTATCCATATTGACTCATTAGGGGTAATTTGAATGAATTACTACCAATTGTGTCACGTGGTGGGCCGGGGAAATCGGGTAAAACTCGCTGGTAAGAGACTGATGTCTCGCCAGGTAAATCCTCGGACAGCTAGATTAGTGTCAGGTTCGGATTTCCTTTTATGGCCTCGCGTGGCATGGTTGGTTTCGACCTGGCCTTTCAATAGAAGGGGCTAGCATTCGATCCCAAGTATGAGGTAGAAATTTATTTCTATTTGAACACGATGTTGTGTTGATATTTATCCATATTGACTCATTAGGGGTAATTTGAATGAATTACTACCAATTGTGTCACGTGGTGGGCCGGGGAAATCGGGTAAAACTCGCTGGTAAGAGACTGATGTCTCGCCAGGTAAATCCTCGGACAGCTAGATTAGTGTCAGGTTCGGATTTCCTTTTAAGGCCTCTCGTGGCATGGTTGGTTTCGACCTGGCCTTTCAATAAAAGGGGCTAGCGTTCGATCCCAAGTATGAGGTAGAAATTTATTTCTATTTGAACACGATGTTGTGTTGATATTTATCCATATTGACTCATTAGGGGTAATTTGAATGAATTACTACCAATTGTGTCACGTGGTGGGCCGGGCAAATCGGGTAAAACTCGCTGGTAAGAGACTGATGTCTCGCCAGGTAAATCCTCAGACAGCTAGATTAGTGTCAGGTTCGGATTTCCTTTTATGGCCTCTCGTGGCATGGTTGGTTTCGACCTGGCCTTTCAATAGAAGGGGCTAGCGTTCGATCCCAAGTATGAGGTAGAAATTTATTTCTATTTGAACACGATGTTGTGTTGATATTTATCCATATTGACTCATTAGGGGTAATTTGAATGAATTACTACCAATTGTGTCACGTGGTGGGCCGGGGAAATCGGGTAAAACTCGCTGGTAAGAGACTGATGTCTCGCCAGGTAAATCCTCGGACAGCTAGATTAGTGTCAGGTTCGGATTTCCTTTTATGGCCTCTCGTGGCATGGTTGGTTTCGACCTGGCCTTTCAATAGAAGGGGCTAGCGTTCGATCCCGAGTATGAGGTAGAAATTTATTTCTATTTGAACTCGATGTTGTGTTGATATTTATCCATATTGACTCATTAGGGGTAATTTGAATGAATTACTACCAATTGTGTCACGTGGTGGGCCGGGGAAATTCGGGTAAAACTCGCTGGTAAGAGACTGATGTCTCGCCAGGTAAATCCTCGGACAGCTAGATTAGTGTCAGGTTCGGATTTCCTTTTATGGCCTCTCGTGGCATGGTTGGTTTCGACCTGGCCTTTCAATAGAAGGGGCTAGCATTCGATCCCAAGTATGAGGTAGAAATTTATTTCTATTTGAACACGATGTTGTGTTGATATTTATCCATATTGACTCATTAAGGGTAATTTGAATGAATTACTACCAATTGTGTCACCTGGTGGGCTGGGGAAATCGGGTAAAACTCGCTGGTAAGAGACTGATGTCTCGCCAGGTAAATCCTCGGACAGCTAGATTAGTGTCAGGTTCGGATTTCCTTTTATGGCCTCTCGTGGCATGGTTGGTTTCGACCTGGCCTTTCAATAGAAGGGGCTAGCGTTCGATCCCAAGTATGAGGTAGAAATTTATTTCTATTTGAACACGATGTTGTGTTGATATTTATCCATATTGACTCATTAAGGGTAATTTGAATGAATTACTACCAATTGTGTCACGTGGTGGGCCGGGCAAATCGGGTAAAACTCGCTGGTAAGAGACTGATGTCTCGCCAGGTAAATCCTCGGACAGCTAGATTAGTGTCAGGTTCGGATTTCCTTTTATGGCCTCTCGTGGCATGGTTGGTTTCGACCTGGCCTTTCAATAGAAGGGGCTAGCGTTCGATCCCAAGTATGAGGTAGAAATTTATTTCTATTTGAACACGATGTTGTGTTGATATTTATCCATATATATATATATATATATATATATATATATATATATATATATATATATATATATATATATATATATATATATATATATATATGCGTGTGTGTGTGCATGTGTACATGTATATCATACATATATGTCATTAGAATTATATAATATGATTTCATGACTAAAAAAAAATTGTGGTTCGTGTTAGAGTAGATGCCATGATCCTTTCTACCTTCTCTAAGAATTAGCGTTATCAAAAGACTAAGAATTTTCTTGATAAATAATTTGAAGAGAGTGCACTAGAACAAAATCTTCTCTTCCCAAAAGACTTCCCCTACTAGGAAAGTAATGAAAGTAATTAAAGAATGTTTTTCAGTTTCTATTTTGATTTTCTGAGCTTACTATTTGCATTTCTTTCAGGATTAAAGAAAAAAACAATATTGCGAGATAGAAATATTTATAATATACATTTTAATTGGGAATCGAATAAATTAATAAAATATATTTTGCAGTAGTAGGCTGGCCAGGCCACCAGCCACCCGTTGAGATACTACCGTT
>NC_090747.1:54842489-54857489 GCF_036898095.1 Palaemon carinicauda | reverse complement strand
CTAAAATGCAGTTAATTGTAATAATACTACACAGTATTCTAGAGATTTAATTTCACCTAAGGTGTTTGGAATTATATTCCTAATCATGTTGAATGGGTGAAACCTCAAAAGTTTAAACTTGCAGCAAATAGCTTTTTTGATGAACAGGCTGACGTAAGTCTCTTTTTATAGATTATTTGCCAAAAAATCTGTAAAGGAAAATCTTTTAATGATCTTGCATTATTTTATTTTAATTGTTCACTTCTTTTATTTCCATACTTCCTTTCCTTACTGGGTTATTTTTTCTTGTTTGAGGCCTTGGGCTTATAGCATTCTTCTTTTCTAACTAGGTTTGTAGCTTGGGTAATAATAATAATAATAATAATAATAATAATAATAATAATAATAATAATAACAACACCTTCTCATAGTCTATAAATGCCGTACAGAGTGCTTTGTCATACTTTGGTGATTTTTTCATTAGTTGTTTAATTACATGGGTATGGTCATTTCTTGAATATCGTTTACTAAAGCCTGGCTGCTATCTTGATTAATTAAAATTTAGCAATTTTTTTTTTGTTTTTGCCCTAATATATTCTTTGTTAATTCTACTACATTACGAAGACTAAATTTATTGGGCGGTAATTTTTCAATCTTTTGTGTCTCCCTTTATGTGAATTAGTATAATGATAAGGATTTTCCAGGCTGTTGGTATAGAGCATTCTTGCATGCATAGGGGAAGAAAATCATGCAATAAAGGGTTCAGGTTCTCTGTGATAAATTGAAGGCTATTAATCTCTGAGCCTTCCGAAATAGTCCTGAGTTCAGAACTAGGGATAGCCTCAGCCTCTGTTCCTTCCTCAAGGAGGACAGATTGCTCTTGGGCTACCTGGGAGCCAACAGAGCTACTCCTCCCTGGAAGGATCTCAGCATGTTGAGGACTCTCAGTAAGTGATTGGATGGGATGAACTGGAAGTCCTAATCCTATCCCTTCCATTTCAGAGACATGATGTCTGTCTTTTTTATTAGAGGATACTCGTATGGGGTTACGTATCGAGGTAGTTCCTTGACGACGCTCGTAATGAAGAGGTCGGACTGCAGTTCGGGGACTTGTTCCCATCTGGGAGAGAATAGGTCTGCGTCCGTGGACCATTCCAACTCTATCGGCTTGAGCCCGAGTAGACCATCCACAGTCACATTGTGGATCGGTTGTATCTGAGCTGCTGACAGGTGCCAAAGTGATGGTTAAATACACCTAGACTGTACGAGACGTTCTCTAGCATTGTCAATTGCAGCGTCTCGTTATCGCTTTGGGATCCCAGATCAGCCGTAGACAATCTGATCTGCCTGGAGAGAGTTTCCCCACTCATGGCAGGACCAACATGGTCTTGGGACTTTCGGGCTTTGACCTTTGTTAGGGAAGCAATTAAGGAAGGACCGATATCAGTCTTTTTAGATCTCTTCGAGCGTTTGATGCTTGTTTTCTCCAGACCCTCAACGCATCTTGCAGCAGTGCTCTTAGCAATGGGTCTGTCTATATTGTGAACTGGAGAGAGATCAGAGCTTCTCCCTGTTCGCGTTTTGGGAATCTGACTGGTTACTAGAGTCTCTTGACCGACCTTGCCATTTCCTTTTACATTCCCAAAGGAAAGGAGAGTTGGTGTGACCACAGGCTTCAATGGCTTTTTCGCCATTACAATCTTTGAGCTGAAGAGAATCAAGACTTCTTGAAGCTTACCTTGCATCTGCAATGTTCCGGGGACCGGCTCATTTCCTTTGATGTTCATAGACCAGCCACCTTGGGTGCTGCCCAGCCCAGCCTCTCGTCCAGGAACATTGTTGCGTGAACCTTTCCTAGGCTTAATTATTGCGTGACTGTGTCTGCTAATTCTATGAAGATATCTAGGACTGTGTCTAGTCTGACGAGTATCTTTCCTAGGAAATTCGTTACTTTGTGTAACTTGAATCCTAGACAGGAGGGGAGAGGGTGATTGACTGGAAGTTGCCAATAGACGACTTTCAGGTCTGGAAAGACTACAGGCACCCTTTTATGCAACAGGGTCTTTATTTTGAGGAGGATAAACATTCTGAACTCGTTGTTTTATTTGGACTTGTTGAGTAGCGACAAGTCCCAAATGACTGAATTTTCTTGAGTCCATCTCGTAGACACACAACGGCCTTCCCTGGAATTCGGTGGACTATAGTTTCCTTACCACCTGTATGCTCTAGAGCTCTCAGGTAAACTCCTCCAAAAGGGTTTTGGATTATAGGAGGAGTTGAGGAAATGGTGGCAGAGACATCTCCACCTCCCATCTTAGTCCCATCTTGATTAGGCCATGGACCTAAGGATCGATGGTCCAGCCATCCTAAAGGAACCTCCCTCCTACTAGAAGCATTCTTATGCTTCGACTGATCAGTAGGATTATATTTTCGACCACCTGCCTATGGCAGCGCAGTCACTACCACTGTGGGATGTTGTTGGACAGCTCAAAATGGATTTCCAGATGTTTCCATCTTCCTCTTAGGTTGGGGACCCACAACCTTGGAAGATTCTCTTTTTAAAAGAATGCCCCACTTTTGGAGAAGTCTTACTTTCTCTGTGTTGGCATGCTTAATCACTTTCCTGACTACCTCGTAGAGAGGTCTTTACCCCAGATGTTGGAAGATATTAGCTTCCTTGTTTCATTTTTCGCTGTCGCATTAGCTAACACAAACTCCCTACATGTTCTTCTAGCCTTTATAAAGGCATAAAGGTATTTTACAAGGTAGCCGTATGTATTTTAGCTAAGACCTTGAGCATGTCTGGGGTATCTTGATGAGCTGAACAGAACTCTATCTTGTTTTTCAGAGATAGGGAGGCTGTAAGTCACTTTTTTGTGTCTTGTTCATCATGTAAGAGAAAGTCAGATAATTTAGGGAGATTTTCCTTAAATTGTCGACTGGCGACATCCGCCTCAAGTCTTCCAATTGAAAAGGTTAAATGGGCTTCCTTCCAGTTTTTCTCCTGTCTGGGAAAGGCTAGTAACAGAGGCTTGCACTCCTTGAGTGTAGGACAAGGTTTACTTGCCTCTACTGCCTCGGTCACATATTTAAATGCCTTCGACGTAAAGGGGAATGAAATTGAAGCAGGAGCCAGAAATGAAGAGTGCCTGTTACCTCGTGTGAATACCTTCGACACCGAATAACCCGCCTTTCTATGCTACTTGATAGGATAGCCTGTGCTTTATCATGGTCGAGAATCATAACCTCCTTTGATTCCGTTCCTTTTCCTGACCTTGGTTCATACTTCAGTCTAACGAAACAGTTAGGGGAAGCGTCAAAGCTTAGCCAAAACTGGATTTTGTCCGAAGGAACGGAACCCATCTTCTCTGAGATGTAGAGTTTGCCGTTTGAAATTGGCATCAGCTCCGTAAACCTCCAGGGACTGGTTTTGGAGCATGTCGGAAGGTCTTGATCTATGGGTCGTTTGTACGACCACTGAGGAGCGACGAATGGAACTTTACAAGGCTCTACATTGCATTTTGCTTCCTGTTTTGTGCTCTGTTTGCACATGTTTTCTACTAGATTCCTCACTTGGGCCCATAACAGGTTCATTCCATCTAATAGAGGGATAGAAGGTGGAGATATCGATGTCGCTGGCTCTAGAGCCGGCATAAACGAAGAAAATTCCAACCCGACATTCTCCCCTTCTTCACAAAGGCTCTTTCTGCCCTCCTTCCCAAAGGTTGTCTGGCCGTCGGGAGATGTACCTCATGTCTAGGGTACCACTATATCCTTATTTTCTGTTAAAAATAGTAACCTATGCATCTTGTCATTAGGCAGGTAAGGTCCCGGAGAGATTTTCTGCAAGCCTCTCACCCAGTTGCGTAGCTTAAAATGAGCTGTATCCCTAGTCTCTACCGACTTGGGATTCTTGAAACCCTCGGACAATAAGGTCCGACATACTTTGCAAGCCTGCGGGTTTCAATAATGCAGGGGTCCGGAAATAATATTAAAGGGGGTATGAACCCTGCATGCATTATGTCCGTAAAAACACTTACTCTTCGTTTTGCAGAAGGCTGCCACACATGACATCTGGTGTTCCTCCTATAAAAAAAGGAAAACAGAAAAAGTATACAATTGTTTATCTCACTGATAACCAATATATCAAAAGTCGTATCTTAACAAAATAGCTAAGGATAGCAAGCTTTTGAGGGATAATAGGAGACACATACTTGTGTATCCCCTGGAAACAAATGCTGATAACTCCCCTCAGTATTAAATATGAGGAATTCCCTTATCAAATGGACTCCAGCTAGAAAGGTGGGTTTCTAACCCCTAGGGATAGAGATGTGTATAATTCACTGTCCCTTTCATTCTAAATACTGTGGGGTAAGGATAACTGATTTCTCAATCAGCCTAATGAAGAAACACTATTCCTTCAATATAAAAGGGGCACCAGCATAAGCTCGCACGAGGGTACCCAAATTATGTTATGTTAGAAATAACTAGTGTATAATCGTACTGTAGTTTTCTATTTGCAGTATGCACTATATTGCAAATTACTGACTACTGCCAAATTATATATAGTGTGATCAAGCCAATGTGCTGCCTTTATGGCAAGTACCTGACTGCACGGTCCAGCTGGCATGATGCCAACTGGACTGGGGAAAATTAAAGACATATATTTGCGTATCCCACCAACCTATTTGCTGTGACCTCCCTTACAAAATTAAATCATAGAGTTTCCTGATCATGGAGACTCGAAGATAAAGGCTCTGCCATTTAAGGGTTTGGAGAGTAATCTCCAGTCCTTAAAAATTTCAATATTGCAGGGTAATCTGAGGACTGATTTCTAATCAGAATGTTAAAGAAATTAAATTCTTTCAATAAGAGAATGGGTTCCACAAATATTTGGGTAGGATACTCAAAATATATTGGAAAACACTACTACTATAATATATACACTAGCTTTCTATTTGCAGTATATCCTATACTGCAAATATACTAACTATCTGTATAAACATATACTGTAGTTCCGCCGGCATAATGTCGGCATAGCTTGCTATTGTTGGCACATCCAGCCAGCTAGCTAGAAGAGAGAGAGGTAGCATGGAGAAAAGGCTACCTAATACTGTGTATATATACAGTAAATATGGACGTAAAAGTCTAATATTACTACCTTTCTCCGGAAAGAAGGTTCAAATGGAAGGGGAGAATGTAACATTCAAGCTTCCATCCAGCTACAGTACTGTCACCGGCAAGGTCCTGTCTATACCCTGCCGGCCGGCAACAGTACAGTCGGCATGCTGCCGGTTGAGTTAGCACCAATCTGGTTTACGCTTTAGCTTCCTAATATCTATGATAAATGAAATATGTTCATGGTCAGCTACAATACTTGGATTTACCTCGATGTTAATAACACTTTCCTGCTTGTTAGTTATTAAGAGGTCGCGTACGACCCAGCATACCTGTCCAGGGTAACGTCTAGTTGTGTGGATGAGATGGGACTAACTCTAGTAGGTTTATTAATCATTTGATTTAATTTGGTGACTTAAAATATTATGTATCTTTGCTGAACCTAACATCAAATCATCATTTAGACCACCTATTACATAAATTGATTTATTCTTTAGAGAAATCATTCTCAGATATTCCAAAATATAGTTAAAAGTATCATTTGAAGCATGCGGATGTCTATACAAGCAACCAATGATAACAGAAGGTAGCTTACGAGATTGTACAGAGAGCCAAACCTCTTCTACTCCCTTTACTCTTTGAACATTAAGATTACGAATGTTAACAGAAAGATAATTTTTTACATAAAAACAACAACCTACACCTCTTCCTTTGTCACATCTATATATTGTATAATTAGGAAATTCAAAGAGTGAATCGACAACATTCGCGGTTAACCAAGTCTCAGTTAAACATAATACATCAATATTTCTGTTTAAGAGCATTAATTCAACTTCACATATCTTACTAAGAAGAGACTGTACATTCAAATATTCTACACACAAAAGATCGTTTTTTGGAGTCACATGATTAGTTATCCCTGTACCAATGTCCGCGACAAGCACTTCTTGTGTGATAACTGCCTCTTGATGGAAGAGGCGGGAAGTCATATTCCCACGTAGACGCTCGTGACCAGTAGTTGTCATGGGAGAGGTCATGGTAGTCATACGGCTGAGCTGAGTGACCTCTATTTGTCGACTGCCTCACTTTGGTATTGCGTGGGTGATCCTTGGGGTTGGGGGTAGGGCCTATTATCTTGGGAGTGGTAGGAGTAGGTATTCCATCTAAACCCCGTCCGAAATGGCCGTTTAGGGCTACCTACACTTCTTTGCGTCAACGGCTTCTTGGCAGCTTCAAATTGTCTTCTTCTAATGTGGGGCAGGAACGGTCGAGTAATTATACCGTCAGCCCACGGATGTCCTCCCATTACTGTATTGTGCTTTTTCTCTGGCACCTCTGTTAGAATGTCCAAGGCGCCGTACTTTAACTACTTGTTGTGAGCGCCCTCGGAAAATTCAGGAACAAAAATGAATAATAATATTCTTAGTTCCTCCCAGAACGCGATTAAGAGCCCGGTGATGTTTAGGTTTCTACAGAATGTTCCCATATATACTTTCTATTAAACACCCCTTTTAGTAATGCAGACAGACAGTGATTTTTTTCATCAGAAACTGACAAAATACGATGTGTGGAGTTATACTTGTACTGTGTGGTGTTACTTTTTCCTGACCAAAAATATTAGCCTCTTTTGTTCAAGCTCATTTCACTTATAGTTATTTGTTTTATTACATATTTAATTTAAATCTATTGGGTTTTGTTTAACACTTCCTGTCAAAAGGTCCAAGTAGCGCCCGCGCTCACATGTGGTATATATTATTTATTTGAAGGGTTTATACATGAATTTGATGTAGAAATTTATCTAAAAGATAGTCTAATGAAATCCCTTCTCATATGTAAAGAATACTTAGACAGTTGTTAATATCCATTTTTAGTATTAAATATTTGAATATTCTCTTCTATCAACGTAACCCGAAACAATTTACCGTGAGGATAGATTTTTTTTTTTTTTCATAAATGACACCGATTTTCATATACAAAGGGGTTGATAGTTAATAGAACATTCAAAGTCAATATATCAATATAAAAAAATCATAATCCTTCTACGAAACATTTACAATATAGAAAGCATAAAAGAATCGTTATCAAAACAATTTCAATATACAAAGGACGTTGACGCATCGGTGATGTTTATTTCAGATAGCCAGGAACATTTTATTTATTTTGTTCGATACTGTCAAAATGATTTCAGAATACGTCAGACTCTCTCTCTCTCTCTCTCTCTCTCTCTCTCTCTCTCTCTCTCTCTCTCTCTCTCTCTCTCTCTCATCTAATATTATTTAAAAACCATTGCAATTTCTCCCTAATTATATCTAAAAACATCTTAATGATTAACTATAGCAATATTGATATCCTAAAACATGAAAACAAGAAATTTCCAAAATTGAATGGTATAAAATATTGCATAAAGATTCAAATACATGTACTAGTCCGACCCACTGATACTAGATTGGTTTGCTTTCAGCGATCAGACTTTAGTATTCCACCATCACAAATCAGAGCTTGGCCAATGCGGCGATGAAAACTGGCCAAACCCCAGACATGAATAAGGACAAGTGTCTAGCCTTTGTCTTGCAGTGAACTATAAATCGCTGAATTTGTTGTTGTCATTAAATGTCACAAACCTACCATTTAGCTGAGATAGTGAAGTTGGGTTGATTTCAATTCTAATAACCAAAAAACCCTGAATTCGTCAGGTATATGTACGGAAGATTCGTCATTTACTTTTATCTCTCTTCGTGGCTAAGTTGTATGGTCAATGTCATACATGTTTTCTGGACCATGGTTCGAAACCCTTCCGGTCAGATACTATAGTTTTTAAGTGATTTCGCCTGGGGCTCTGATCCCGAGGTCGTCAAGAGAAACCAGACCTTAATGTATTAATATATATGGCTGAATTGAAATATGAAAAACACGTTCAAATAAATGTGCAAAATTTATCATATATATATATATATATATATATATATATATATATATATATATATATATATATATATATATATATATATATATATATGTGTGTGTGTGTGTGTGTGTGTGTGTGTGTGTGTGTGTGTATATACATATATATATATATATATATATATATATATATATATATATATATATATATATATATATATATATATATATATATATATATATATATGTGTGTGTGTGTGTGTGTGTGTATACATATATATATATATATATATATATATATATATATATATATATATATATATATATATATATATATATATATATATATATATATATATATATATATATATATATATATATATATATATATATATATATATATATATATATATTAAAAGCTTCTGAAAGGACGAGGGGATTAGTGCGATTGTCATGTAGATGGTTAACTTATTGTTGATAATTTTGATAATCTGAATAACAGTTTTAGTAGAAATTTCAGAGATAACGTATTCCCATATATTCCTTCTGACTGGGTATGCCTTACCTTGGGGGAAGGGTTTACGTATTGCCGTGATAAGAAAAGTTGTACTACTTAGGGATACTCATTCTAGGTTTTATTTATAGAAACGATCAGGCAAAAGTCTCCCACCACCGCCGATCCGCATTCCACAGCGTGGTGGTCAAAATTAGCCAAACCATACACATGAATGAAAACGATTGTGGTCTTTACCCTGTAATAGACTAGAAACAGCTGTATTTGCTGTTCCAATTATTATTCTAAGTTATATAGGAGATGGGCGTGATTTTTTTTTTTTTTTATCTATGCGATTATGTTGCCAGATTTTATTGTAACTCATGGTTTGAAGTGTGAGTCAGAAGCCAAGTGATCCTTCGTTAGGTAGAATGCAACATACTATTATCAGTCATAATAACAACAATAAAGAGAAAAGCCACTATTTTTGGTAAACATGTGGATAGCCTTGTCATACTGCCGTGGTTTGTAAGAACAAACTAGCAATTTGTAGTTCCAAAATAAATTTTTTAGGATATAATGCGAATCAGCATCTAACAAGGAACTAAAAAGTAGATGTGATGAATTTTAAGAAACCAGTGTCTCCACTTAATGATCTTTCGTCAAGTATGAATGACATACGAAAGGACCTACGAAAATTTAGGGATATTTTTTGGTCTGAATTCCCTCTTGAAGGAGGGGATTTTAGAAAAGTTTTCTTGAATAAGGACACCGGATTGACTGGCTCCCTCATTAGGAGATAGTCTGCCAGCAATGGTAGTAATTACAGTGAAAGAAAAAAATCATGTTAGTTAAGTTAATCATTATTATTTTTTTATTGTCATTATTAATTGGGACAATATACGATTGCTTCATTTATTATTATTATTATTATTATTATTATTATTATTATTATTATTATTATTATTATTATTATTATTATTATTATTATTATTATTAAAAAACTGTTTTTAAACATTTTAGTTCAATTGAATACAGTTGCTGATCTCGGATTTAATAAATCAGTTACCAGTCATCTTTGTTTTCAATTTTCCTGGATCATGATGTCATACCCGTCACTGTACTCATGTTTGAGAAAATTAAAATTTTTGTCCACACAATTGCTGTGTCACCCTCTGAGCCACAAATCGACTCGTGTGAGCCAAATATGTTCCTGGCCAAGAAGATGTTAACCCTTAAGTGACAAATAGACCTGTCGTAGGACTGGTTTCGATACTTAATTATATGTTGGGTCCTTCAAAAGTTATTACTTCCTGTTAATTATCATCCTTAGTAAAATCCTACACATTTATATATATATATATATATATATATATATATATATATATATATATATATATATATATATATATATATATATATGTATGTATGTATATATATACATATATATATATATATATATATATATATATATATATATATATATATATATATATATATATATATATACATATATATATATATATATTTGCTTTCAATAATTCGTTCACTTATTAAAACTTATTCCTGGAGTATAATAATCTCGAATACCTGTTTAGGAGACCTTAATACTTTGATAAGATTAAAGAAAAACATAATGAAAATGAAATAACTAAGAAAAGAGATAAGCAAAATATCAGTTTTGTCGTAATAATTAAGAGCTAAAATAATCTAAAGAATATAACGTATAAGAAAAATGATTCACATTCAGTTAGATGAATTACATCCACAAAGTGTATGTTTATATACGAGGTCACTTGTTTTGTTCCAAATTTGAGCGAAAAACATTTTATAAACCAATTTTCAATCGATCTTAAACATAAAATATCTTCTTTGAAAAAGTTACATCATTACAATTTCCAAAGCGGAATTTTCCGGATATTTTCTTGCTTATCGCAAGTTCATGCAAATAGAGCAAAGAGCAAAAGCCAGGTATAAAAGAGCATTTGGGTTCTTATCAGCACAATTCCCAAGTAAAATGTTAAGAAGAGATGTTGTTCGCTTTCTTGGATATCCAGGTGGAACAAAGGTTATCTCAATATGACCTGATACCAATACAGAGCGACATATAATATATTCACTTAGTTTTATCATGTAAATAGGTTTTCATAAAAATGTAATACATATGAATAGAGTGCCAGTGGTGATATATGGAGTCAAATTACATGCTTCTGCAAGTGTAGAGGAAAAATTTATAAAATTTCAGTATATATATATATATATATATATATATATATATATATATATATATATATATATATATATATATACATATATATATATATATATATATATATATATATATATATATATATATATATATATATATATATATATATATATATATATATATATATATATATATATATATATATACGGATTTTGGGTGAGATGACCATGTCGTCCTTAAAGTAGCTTCCTAGGGGATATATGTACTACAGTGATATTCCCAGAGTATTTCACCTTTAGGTATCCAGAATTCTCACTCCTGGCACGATTATCCTTAAAATTTCTACAAAGGATATCGCATAATATCAGCGGACACATTCTTGACACGCCTCCATAGCAATCTGCACCCCAAACAGCGTTTTGGCTTCGAGGAGGATGTGACAAAAGGGAGCCGTCCAAAGGCTCTCCCACCTCTCGTAATACTATTGGGAATACAACAGCGCCATTCCCACTACGGCGGACATTCCTTGTAGCATTGAGCGTGGTGTTACAGATACAGTACCACGGGAGGGATACTGTGAAGATCTTTTCTTTCAGAAGAGATGGGTGGGTCCATCAGGACGACATGGCCATCTCACCCAAAAATAGATTTTTCGCTTCCCTCAAAATCCTTTTTTTGGGCTCAAGCCATGTCGTCGTGATGGAAGCCTACCAGAGCATTAGTGTATCTGTGGATTTTTAATCAGTACCTTAACCTTATAGCAACCTTTTCTATGGTCATGGGGACCACATGAGACAAGGAACGATACCGTTATTCGTCACCATCACTAATCATAACCAATGTTATTGCTTCCTGCCTCCTACAGGGAAGAGTCATTCTAGACAGTAGAAAGGGGATCTTGAGGTTAACATACATAGTATGACCAAACCTAAGTACACACTGAATATACAAATAGTCTCATAGTTGTATATTTGCTAAAATAACATCAGTGTCTCCAATATCTATTATTTGATGCATACAAATATATGAGGGATACTTACTTTGGTAAGTTGAAGAACTCTGGCATATATACATATAATTGTCTGGCGAAGGTGGACGCACTACATTCTAATAGACATTTACTACTAATAAATGACTAAAAGATGGTCAGAAAAATGGATGTAGTATGACAATGGGATTATGCCTGTAAAAAGTACAAAGACTATATTTCCTTATTGAAGGAAGAAATGATGAGTGCCAATCTCAGACTGAAAAAAATTAAAAAACAATTTCTCTTCATAATTCCTATACTGGTTACGTTTATCTGCACTGTGTACTTCGTACACTGGCACTAGTGCTATCTGTATAATTCCACACCTGAGATTTTGAACAGAGCCAGTGTTATCATGGTAACACTTAATTAAAAGAAGTCACACCTAAGAAAGGTGACCTCTTCTCCCTTTAATTGACAGTCCCAGTGAATTAGCTGTTTATCGTAGAATTAGACAGCAGGTTTAATATTCTACCTGGCGTCGCCACATATTGCTTCAGATCATGGATTTGTCTAGCATAGTGTATGTAGAACACTCTGGATGATTCTCATCCGTTACATGTGCGAGGACATGTGAGGTCCCAACCCAAAAACTGTTTACTACAGTAATTAGGGGGCAGGTTTTAATACACTACCTGCCACCACTACGAAGTGTTTCAGTTCATGCACTTGTTTTGCATAGTGTTTGTAAAACGCTCTGGATGATTTCCATCCAGTGTATGAACAAAGGCACTCAAAGTCTATATACTGAAAGAAGTTCAGTGATGAAGCGGGAGTATTGTCCGGATCCGCTCTACGAATAAAAAAGGTGAGCTTCACCTTTAGTTGTTTTAGGGATAAATTTGATCCAGAAGTTTCTCCTTTAAAGAGCTGTCCTCTCCTGAAGTCTGAAGTTCTACAAAGATAGACCTTTAGACACTGCAGGACATAGAGAGACATCTTCCTTCAGAGGGCACATTCTCCAGGGTCCCCACCTCTTAGTGGGTAGCTCGTTTTTAGCGAGAAAGGATGGATCAAGAAACAGATTCAGTTCTCCCACTTCCGTGAACTGAATGTGACCCTCATCTCTGGATAGGGCCACTATTTCACTAACTCTAGCCCCGGAGGCGATAGCGAACAGAAAAATAACCTATTGAGTTAGATCTTTAAGAGAACAATCTTCATTGTTCACAGATGAGGCATAATGTAAGACCTTGTCCAAATACCAAGAGATGGGCTTTGGTGGTGCTGCGCGCTTAAGCCTAGCACATGCCTTCAGAATCTTATTAAAGATATAATTCGCCAGATCCACTTGAAAGGCATATAGGAGAGGCCTAGTCAAGGCTGTCTTGCACGTATTTATCGTATTGGCCGCCAGACCTTGGGTATGAAGGTGGACAAAGAAGGACAGACAGAAGTTCATTGAAATTTCTTTCGGTCCTTTTGCTTTGACAAAAGCAACCCACTTTTTCCAGGAAGACTCATATTGTCTTCTAAATGACTTGGCCTTGTATTCTTCTAAGAATTCTATATTACCTTTTGAGATCCCAAACCTTTTTCTGACCGCTAGAGCGAGAAAATCATGAAATGAAGGGTCTGGGTTGTCTGTGATTAAACGAAGGCAGTTAATTTCTGAATCTTCGGAAATATACGTAGGGTCAGAGCTGGGACCAGCCTCATCTAGTCTATCAGCCCCACTAGAGGATCCTCGTATGGGGCTATATAGCGAGGTAGTTTCTTGAAGACGCTCATCATGAAGAGGTCGAATTGAAGTTCTGGGACTTGTTCCTATCTAGGAGGGAATATGTCTGCGCCCATGGACCATTCCAACTCTATCGGTTTGCATGGAAATAGAGTATCATCTTTCACATCGTGGATCAGTTGTAAATGAACTGCTGGTAGGTGCCGTCCCTTCAAGAGAGGGATGGGTAACTTTACCAAGACTGAATGAGACGTTCGAATGTGACATCTTATTATAGCTTTGGTGTCCCAGATCAGTCGTAGGGAGCCTGATCTGTGTGGAGGGGGCTTCCCCACCCATGAAAGGACCAGCGGAGTATTGGGACTTTCGTGCTCTAATTTTTTGTTAGAGAAGCGATTAAAGAGGGACCAATCTCAGTCTTTTTTTATCTATTCAAGCGTTTGATGCGTGTTTTCTCCAAGCTCTTAACGCATCTTTCCGGTGTGCCCTTAGCACCAGGTCTGTCACTATAGTGAACTGGGGAAAGTTTAGCGCTTTTTCCTGTTGGCGTTTTGGTATTCTGACTGAATACCTGAGTCTCTTGACAGACCTCACGAGCTTCTTTTATATTTCCAAAGGAGAGGAGAGTTGATGTGACTGAGGGCTTCGATGATTTTTTAAAACATCAAGACCCCTGAGCTGGAGAAAGCCAAAACTTCTAGAAGCCTATCTTGCATCCGTGATGTCCCAGGAACCGGGTCATCTCTTTGAATTCACATTGGCCGGACACTTCGGGTGTTGCCCACTCCAGCCTCTTGAGCAGGTATATTAATACCTGAACTATTTTTAGGCTTGAATTTGACGTGACTGAGTTCGTCAATCCTTTGAAGATACTTAAAACTGTGAGTCCGACACGTATCTTCCTTAGGATGAATGTTACTCTCTGTAACATGAATTCTGGATAGGAGGAAGGCGGGTGGTTGACTGGAAGGTTCCGAAGGACACCTTTCAGGTCTGACAAGACTACGAACACCCTTAATTGGAACAAGGTGCATATGTTCAGAAGGATTATCATTCAGAACTTGCTGTTTTTTATGAACTTGTTGAGTGGTGACAAGTTCAGAATGGCTCATTGATATCTTGAGTCCTTTTCGTGAACACGAAGCCGCCATATCTGGAACTCGATGAGCTAAAGTTTTCTTACTACCTGTATGCTCTATAGCACTCAGTTATACTCCTCCAGGAGGGTTTTGAACTGTAGGAGAAGTTAAGGAAATGATGGTAGGGACTGTATGCTCTATAGGTCTCAGTTATACTCCTCCAGGAGGGTTTTGAACTGTAAGAGAAGTTAAGGAAATGATGGTAGGGACATTTTTGTTTCTCATCAATGGCTCATCTTGAATAGGCTTTGGACCAAAGGATCGAAGGTCCTATGATCCTAAGGGAAAGTTCCTCCTAGCCGAAGCGTCTTTATGCTTCGAGTAGTCAGTAGGCTTAGACTTTTGACCATCTGCGTGTAGCATCGTGGTCACTGGAATAGTGGGATGTTGTTTAGCAGCCCAGATATTTCCAGCATTTCCAATCTTCTTATTAGGTTGGGTACCCACAAC
>NC_090747.1:54832489-54837489 GCF_036898095.1 Palaemon carinicauda | reverse complement strand
CAACCACATATGATAACTTTCTTTAAACTGTAAACCCTCGGGCACCAGCTTTGCACGAGGCCAAGTTACAGAACTGAGAAACAAACTTACTTAAGAGACATCTGCCTTTTACCTTTGATTCAAACTATATTTCCTGCACCGATTCTTTTGGGGGTGATGCCACACGGGTTCACAAAGACTCAATTAAAAGGTTTGACATATATTTGATATTTAAAGTACACAAACAAAAATCATCAGAGTTACGTTAAAGAGCGAACATTAACATTACCACAAATGAACAAAATTTACGTTACTTGATAAAAATTAAACAAATATCAAAAGGGGTTACAGAGTATTCTTATAAGAACATTGCTGCAACAATGCGATGGTTCACGAGGTGATGATGGTAGTAGGATTCAGGAGAATATCTTCTAAGTACTTGTAGTGGGGCGGTTTAGCTCGAAATTTCAAAAGGATTGTGCATTTTGTGATACAAGCATCAAATTTGGCACAAATGTACATTGATATATGGCGAACATTTTCAGATATTGAGCCACTCGGAATTCTCTCTTCATGTCTGCCATATTGGAACTCAAAATGGCCGCCATTTGAAATCTACATTTTCGATTATCTTTGTGTCTAATGGTGCTATTGACTCGATTCTGGTGTCTAAATGTATGTTTTGGGGGGCAAGGAATCTAATGGTAACAATCTGCATCGCATATTTTGTACCAATGAGCCGCCATATTGGATTTCAAAATGGCCGTTGTTGGAAATCTACATTTTCGATTATCTTTGGGTAAAATGCTGCTTTTGACTCGATTCTGGTGTCCAAATGTATGTTTTGGGAGGAAAAGAATCCGATGGTTACAATCTGCATTGTTTATCTTTATAAATTAGCCAACATATTGAATTTCAAAATGGCTGCCACTTGAATTTTTCATGTGCGATTACCTCTGGGTCAAATATTTTTACAGTACATGACAATATCCATTTTTCAAAGTGACATACTTTATTACAGTACTCCACTTAATTCATGAGAGATGAATATTCATCATCATGTATTTTTGACAAGACAACATTTTACTCAAAGTCTGTGAAGTAAAAATTGTTTGAGTTATTGATTAGAATCTGTGTTGTTCTAGGTTTGATATAGCACCTTTCATATGTGATTAATTTTCTCCATTCCTTCGATAAATATCACAAAATGATCAATTCGGGGTTACGTCTGAATATCCACATAATAGTGTGAACATTAACACAAAACAATGTAAACTTCTCAAAACTAGCTTTCCCTGTAAAACTCTAAATAAATATCGACTTACTTCAACTACAAATTTTGAGTTTTATAATTTTGATACATGTCTTAGGTCACGTCTTAAATATCTTAGTTAGAATTCTGACATGCTATGGTGTAATATATAAGGTTGGGTGTGTACTGACATTCTACAATGGTCTTGTATTTAAGGCTAGGTATACATCGGTACTGAAGATATGTACATAAACCCTCTCATGTTAACCAGTTCAGCACTGCCACAAGTAAATGAATGTTGTGGACTCATCTTCATGTGCAGTCCCCTTCACACACACATAGAGCTGTGCACTTAAGGGAAGCCTTCTTGCACTTGCAGTGTCTCACACACCCTTTCTAGCACTTGCAACAAACCAGCTCAATGCAGGTGTGAGCTGCCTCAGGTAGCCTGGTCCAGTATGGTGTGTATTGTCCTCCAGTCATTGACCAACCCCAGTTTGTTGGTGGTGGGAGTTCTGGTACTGGCAGCAGTATCTGACCCCACACATGTCCACCTTGATATATTGCCCTCTTGACATGTTCCTCTAAAGCTGCCTTCGTTGGAGGGATCAGCTGCAAATTGCTCTTCCTTGCGAAGAATTTCCTCCTGGCCTTGTCAATGTCCGTGCATTTGCTGGTTCGATCATACAACAGGATCACGAACCTCTCGATGATGCACATTGCATCATTTGGTATGTCACTTGGTGCGGAAGACAGCTGCATTAGCGCCTCAGTTAACTCTGGCAGTACTGTCCAGACTGCCCATGCGGTCTTCTTGCCATGTCTAGCAAAGCATGACACAGTATCGCATCCAGTTAGAGCGTGGAACATTGGCAGTGCACGAGCCTTCTCTGGTCCCAGTCCAGCTGCTATTTCATGTGCTGCTAGGTTTAGGAAACTTCGGCCTGTTCCGAATGCCAGCCATAGTTTGTCTTCTGGTTGCAATTCATGTACCACGGACACTGCCAGCACCACAATATCGGTGTCTACAGTCCGGATGACTATTGAATGGTATCCGTGCTTAGCTGCGTGAGATGCATGCAACAACATCCGACTGTCAGCCTTTTCATGGTTGCATGGGTTGAGTGAAGTCAGATCTGGTAGTAGTGGCTTGCTGAGCACTGCCTCTCCATCAGCAATGAAGAGTCTTATTATACCTTATTCTGTGTCATTTTCACACGAAATGGAGTTTGGCCCCAACTGATCGTTTTCCTGGTCATTCTTACACGGAATTTTTAAGAGTGTATTACTACCACCACCCCACCACCAGAATCAAATAATTAGATCATCAGATAATGTAAACCGTAAATTGAGAAGCGGCCATGCAATGTAAAGCACCGATTTTGAAATCCAAAGTGGCGGTCCGTAGGTAAAAATATGCAATGTATTTTGTTATCATTAGAATCTTTGCCCCGCAAAACATTGGATTCCTCCCCCCCCCCCCCGAATCATACATTCAGACACAAGAATCAAGTCAATAGCGCTATTAAACCCAAAGGTAATCGCAAATGTAGATTTTAAATGGCGGCCATTTTGAAATCTAACATGGCGGCTCAATGCTAAAAGATACACAATGCAGATTGTTATCATTGGATTCCTTGCCCCCCAAAACAAACAGTTAGATACCAGAATCGAGTCAAAAGCAGCATTAGACCCACTGATAATCAAATATGAAGATTTCAAATGGCGGCCATTTTGAAATCCAATATAGCGGCTCAGTGGTAAAAAATACCCAATGCAGATTATAGCCATTGGATTCCTTGCCCCTCAAAACCTACATTTAGGCACCAGAATCGAGTCAAGAGCTATTTTAGATCCACACATAAGCGCAAATGTAGATTTCAAATGGCGGGTATTTTGAATTCCAATATGGCGGACATGAATAGAGAATTCCGAGTGGCTCAATATCTGAAAATGTTCCCATATGTCAATGTACATTTGTGCCAAATTTGGTGCTTGTATCACAAAATGCACAATAGGTTAGCTATGCTGCCCCCCTATCGCCTTTTGGAGTCCGCTGGTAGAAACCCGCCCGCGTCACATTTCCACCCTGGAAGAGAACTCGGGAGGCGTACAATGTTGTCACATTTACAAATTTGCAAGGGTTACGTAACAAACATCAAGTGATTTAATTGTAACCCAACATACAAAAAAAGGGGTTTCGTCCAGAGGGAAAGTTTAAATTACTGGCATGTGCCCTTACAATAATCAAACAATATATATATAATCTCCACAAGAAGAAGTTTGACAACAATGGGATGATACGTCATCTTATCTTATGTAGATGGATAGAATTTGCAAGAAAGGTAGCTTATTACTTTAAATATTATTATACTAATTCATACAAACTCATTGATATAGTTAATATAATAAAACTACTTCTGTGGAGCAAAATAATCACATTTAAACATATATTCATAGAAACTGGGAAATACCTTAGAAAACAAATACTCGTAAAACTAAGAATATTTTTAGTCAAGGGGAATAAATGTCAATTTTTGACAGTCTTGATTTATCTGTGGTGAAAATTTCTTCAAAATCTGTCAATTTGTTTAGAAGTTCTTTAAAATAATGAAAAATGTCAATCCAGAATCTGGATCCTCTCCAAAACTTAATGACATAATCCTTGACTTCAGATATCTCTGTGGAGTAGATTTCGTCAAAATCTGTGTATTTTTGTTTACGTTATATTTGAAGTGACGAATAATGCAAATCCGGATCGGGATCGTCTGCAAAATATAGTGGGTTAATCTATGATATCAGATCTATCTGTGGTGAAAATTTCGTCCAAATCCGTCTCGTGGTTTTGATGTAAACCTGTCCAAAGAGAGAGAGACACACGGGCACAAACATTATTCTGCATCCAGAATCCAGATCCGGAACCTTCATCATCTCAAAAAGTGAAAGGACTCGCCCATGGCATAAGATTTATCTGTGGTGGATTTTATCTTTTCTTCTTTATCATAATCATCACTTTGTTTTGTGCTAATTTTAAATATAAGAAAAAAATCAAATCCGGGTCTATGATAAGGATCCAGATTAGGATCATTTCCAAAAAAATTAATGGAATCATCAGAGACTTATGGAGGTGTAAACCCAAATAGTATTTTTCCCTTGTGTTTTATAAAAACTGCAGGTCTTCGCTGTAAGGTTATTATTTTGCGGAAGTTGGCAAGAAGATGAGCTTTTAGCACTTGTTGGAGAATTGGTAATGTTACTCCACTATGTGAATGTGTTTGTTGTAGCTCAAGTCCAACTGGTTATCACCCAATTTCTAAAATGTTTTTGAAGTTTTTTTTGCAAAACGTTTTAATAGGTTATCTGAAGGTATCTATCTATTCCCTATTTTGCAATTTGGTTTTCGTGAAGGCCTTGGAGTAGGTGATGCCCTTCTTGCAATCTCTTTGACTGTGTTAATCATAATCCCCCTTTTTCATACCCAAACAGTTTGGAGTGGGTGGGACGTAATTTAGCATCATTGTTTAATCTTTAAGTAATAGATTTGAAGAGTTGTTGTTGAAGGGCACCATATTTAGTATGCGAATGTGATATCTGGTATTCCCCATTGTAGTGTTCTTGACCCATGGCTCTTCTTACTGTATACATATGAAATGTGGTTTGACCTAGAAAAGAAGTGTGTTTCAAATGCATATGATGATACTATCTTTACATCCATTCCATCCCCTGAATGTAGATCTGCGGCTGAGTCCCTTCATGGAGATTTAGCTAA
>NC_090747.1:54805385-54812885 GCF_036898095.1 Palaemon carinicauda | reverse complement strand
ATATATATGTATATATATATATATATGCATATATATATATATATATATATATATATATATATATATATAATATATATATATATATATATATATATATATATCTATATATATATAAATATATATATATATGTGTGTATATATATATATGTGTGTATATATATATATATATATATATATATATATATATATATATATATATATATATATATATATATATATATATATATATATATACAGTATATATATATATATATATATATATATATATATATATATATATATATATATATATATATATATATATGTATTGTTATAACCCTTAGGGTTATTATAAGAGTTCTTATTATAATTGTTGTCAGTAATAAATGTAACTCAGTGCTAAAGGTCAGCGGAAACAAACACTCAAGAAAACTTAACAATATTTAATACTTAACAATAACAAAATTTAGATCAACCTTGTTAAAACTACAAATAACATTATTTAATAACAAGGAAGGACAAATAACAGTCCTTTGAATCACACTGGATTCCCTAAAACTAAGAAGCTAAGTCCTAACAAAGACAAGAGAAATATCAATTATAAACTTGGATCCAACAATTTGGCTGGCCAGAACAAAAAATAACCCTAATACTAATTACAAGAAAGAAGGAAGACGGAGTAAATAAAACAAGAAAAACATCATAAATCCTACCTATAAACACAAAACTAATTAACACAAAACCTTGTCTACAATAGACATACTGGAAGGTATCTTGTAGTCACGTCTTAAATATGACAATATATAAAAGATCAAATGATGCAAAGGATGTAAATAGTTCTCTCCTCACTTCAGTGGATGAATCAGAGGAGACACAACACTAGGGCCGTCATTCACTGGTCATAACAGCTATCAGGGCAGGTCCTAAACGCCAGGGCATAACCATAAAGGGCAAGCAATCCCAAACGAAAATCAGACACTCTATGTCTTACCTGGCGTCAGCCTCCCTACTGGCCACCTCACGAGCTTGCAAGCTCCCAAAACCACAGCAGCTGATTGGAGACGTTAGTGCACCAATTCCCTGGGAAGTCCTCCTCGTCAGGGAAAGGCAGAACTGGCTCGAGTCGCAGGTGACAAGAGCACCTGCAGACAACAGATCAATGTAAGGATCAAAAGCGTAATCCAAAGAATCGTCCAAATAAGTTGCCAAACAATCGTCATCCAGAGTCCAAATCACTATGCTGCTCAAGGTATATTATCAGGGGAGTGCTCAAGCCCGAACTGAATTCTGTCCGAGCACCAACGTCCAGACATCAAGTCGCGTTCATAAACACTCGTATGTAAAAAAAAAAACAATCGTTAAAACGATAGTTCGATAATATAAACAACCGGGGAGGAGGCGCCTAACCACACTGAGAATTGTTAAATTAAGCACTTTACACTTAAACACTTAAATTTCAAAGATAACATAAACAAATACAAAACAAAGGCTATTCTGCCACAAAATGATTCTTAAAAACTAGTAATTAAACCTAGAAAAACAAGGCTGATCTAGACTTTCTAATACCTTCCTCCCCAAAAACAAAAACAAAAAATTCCAATAAAAATTTTTTTTTTAATACAAATCATGAAACCTGTAAAGAGAAAATGATTAACACATCACTCTCAAGACAGTAAAGTCTCAGGGTGAAACCTGAAATAAGAATTCTCATGAACAACACTACAACCAATGAATTTTAAAAACTGAATTGTCACAAAGAAAATGTACCAGCCTAAAAAAAAAGAGAAAACATAAATGAAAAATAAACCATAAGGTCAACTTAGCAGCAAATATTAACCACCAGACACTGACTGTCTCAAATTCAGCCAATAACATTGAGTTTACACATAACAGACACTACCACAGTATGACCGCCCACACTTTGGTCACTACAGGCTTTACTTTGATTCAAAAGAAAACAGACAAATTATAAAATACCTCACTAAGAAAACCTAATGACTAACAAACCAAACTCCCAGCGAAAAACACACTCATACTCATCCTTACATCTCTAAGAATAACGCAAACCAATTGAAGAGACGAGAAGGGCGAGGGGAGGGGGGCCAAGTCGTGATCAAATCTATATCCTTGAAAGGGCATCGGGAATTCGATTCTCCGATCCCTTAACGTGTTTAATCATAAGCGAGAACTCTTGTAATTGCAGAGCCCAACGTAAAATTCTCTGGTTGGCGCCTTTCATGCGCTCGATGAAAACCAGTGGGTTGTGATCTGTCCATACTTCTATGGGATAAGAAAAATTTGTCACATAAGGCTTAAAATGCACAAGAGTACGCACCAAGGCGAGGGCCTCCTTTTCAATGGTGGAATATTTTCTCTCGGCGGCTAGTAGCTTTCGGCTGTAATATGATACAGGATGAACCTCTCCTATATCGTTCCTTTGAAAAAGGACACCCCCAATACCTATGTCACTGGCATCCACTGCAATAATAAAAGGTCTCTGGAAATTAGGAGAAGTCAATATTGGATTAGATACTAATACCATCTTGAGTTTAATAAATGCTTCCTCACACTGAGGAGACCACATAAACTTCTGCCCTTTCTCCAACAACTTGGTAAGTGGCTGAGCAATGTCCGAGAAATTTCGCACGAATCTGCGATAATAACCAGTCATGCCCAGCACTCGCCGAACCTCTCTAACATTGCACGGTCTCTTTAAATGCACAATAGCCTCAAGGTTGGCTTGTTTAGGTGCCACCTGACCCAAACCAACCTCGTGACCCAAATAACACACTTTTGCCTTACCAAATTCACATTTTGCTAAATTAATAACCAAACCTGCAAGTTTAAGGGCCTCAAATACCTTACGCAATCTCGCCATGTGCGTACTCCAATCATCACTATATACAACCAAGTCATCGATATAAATTTCAGTTCCCTTTAAACCACAAATGACCCTATTCATAAGCCTCTGGAAAGTACACGTGGCATTTTTCATCCCAAAGGGCATTACTTTACACTCGTAAAGCCCAAAGGGAGTTACAAATGCAGAGATCTCTCTTGCTCGATCAGACAGGGGAACCTGCCAATACCCTTTCAATAAATCCAATTTCGTAATGAACTTAGCAGCCCCTATGTGATCGAGACAGTCATCTATCCGAGGCAAAGGAAAAGAGTCATTCTTAGTGTGTGTGTTAACCTTACGGTAGTCCACACACATACGGAACTTTCCATCAGACTTCTTAACCAGGACTATCGGGGAGCTCCAGGGACTAACTGAAGGTTGGATGAGATCGTGTTCCAGCATATATTTAATCTCCTTATCAACTATATCCCTCTTAATGGGATTCAGCCGATAAGGACTCTGTTTTACAGGAGAAGCATTACCCATGTCTACATCATGCTCAAGAAAATTAGTTCGACCTGGAGAATTCCGAAATAAATCTGGAAAAGAAGAAATTAAATTAATTACATCCCTCCTTTGAGCAATCTCCAGATGCCCCAGCCCTTCCTTCAAAACTTCTAAATTTTGAATATTATCATAAAGAGCATCAGAAGACACCTGACAAATCAAATCCTCCAAATCCTCTGAAGGTAAAGCCATGCTTTCAACCACAGGCTCATAAATAATAGCGAGAGGATCATGTCTATTAGAAGTATAGAGTTTTAACCTATTTATATGGAATATTCTGCACTTCCGTTTGATCCCAGGAGCCTCTATTTCATAATTCACCTCCGACAACTTCCTCAACACCTTCCAGGGTCCCTTATATCTTGGTTCAAGGAAATTGTCAGAGTCAGTACTTAAAACTAAAACTAATTCTCCGGGCTCAAACGACCGTGCTTTAGATTTCTTATCAAAATTTAATTTCATAGCAGCCTGAGAACTAGCCAAATTTTCTCTGGCAAATTTCCAGGCTCTAGATAATTTTTTCCTCAAGTCCTCCACAAAGTCTCCTACGTTTGCATTCCCACCTCGATTAGTCTCAAGCATCTCATGAAAAATCTCCAAAGGCCCACGTACTTTGTGTCCAAATACCAGTTCGAAAGGAGCTACCCCAGTTGAAGAATTTGGGTGATTTCGTAGAGCAAAGAGAGCAAAGGGAAGACCTTTATCCCATTCTTCCCCTTGTTCATAACAATATTTTTTCAAAATAGATTTAAGGGTCTGATGGAACCTTTCCACCAGGCCCTGACTCTCTGGATGATATGGTACACTGGTCTTGTGCCGAATGGCCAGTTCTGCACATTTACCTTTAAATACCTTGCTAGTAAAATTTGTACCGCAGTCAGTTTGAATAGTACGAGGGAGACCATACCTGGAAAAGAATTCAATTAGTTTGTCAAATACAACCTTAGAGGTTATCCTTCTCATTGGGAAGGCCTCAGGGAATCGAGATGCTCTATCCATGATTGTCAAGAGATGGGTAAACCCAGACTTAGTTTTAGGCAAAGGCCCAACCACATCGATAACTAATTCCACAAAAGGCTCACCTATCGCAGGAATTGGATTTAAGGGAGCTTTAGGAATAATTTGGTTGGGTTTCCCCATCACTTGACAAACCTCACATTCATTAATAAATTGTTTCACAGATGATTTTAATCCTGGCCACCAAAAACATTCTGCCAACTTTCGAAAAGTTTTACATACACCGAAGTGGCCAGAAAAAGAATCATCATGTGCAAGACTCAAGACAGACCTACGGAATTGAGATGGGACAACAATTTGTTCAATACGAGATGTCTTGCTCAGATTATCAGTTAAAGGACGACTAATCCGGTATAGTAAACCATTGATCACACAAAACCTGGGTTTAGTCAAATCTGCAGTGTCACCCAAATCAAAATTAAATTCCTTTTTCTGAGCTTCAATAAATGAAGACCTGTCCCAATCAGGTCTCAAAACATTGCTAACCACACTATTACCACTACTATCTACAGACCCGGGCCTCTCTATGTCTACTTCTAAACTACTTAAGATTAAATCTTCGTCATTATCAATTAAATTTGCAGCCTTTACTGCTGCCCGGGTTGTTACTGCAACAGGACAGGCGTGCACAGACAATATGGGGAACAACTCTTGTCCTTTTGTATTTAACATATCGTTACCCAAAATGCCGTCAATTCCAGGAATAGGGAGACACTCAACAACTGCTAATTCTGTTACTTTATCATAACCAGGGAAAGACAATCTGACCTCCACTAACGGAGCCGAAACAACGGTGTTCGGGAACCCTCCCAGAACAACAAAATTTCCTGTATAATCAACTAAATTTTTCAAAGATTCTTTCAAAACCAGAGACCGAGCTGACCCTGTGTCCCTCAAAAATTTCACACCAACAGTTTTAGAAGTAGATATTAATTTACCAGGCCAAATATATTTATCATAAAGTAGTCATGACTCCTTTCTGCTAGAAGACTGACTACTGCTACTACCACCATTACTAGTGTTAGCTACTGGACGGTTTTCAACTACGGGATCACTGATAACAGGTTTACCAGTAGATATTAGTGACACAGGATTATTATTATTCCTTTGGAGGTACCTTCTTCTGGCATAACACTGTGCCTGATAATGTCCCTGCTTGTTACACCAAAAACAAGTCCCCCTACCTCTATTATTCATATTACCTGGGCCAGAACCAAACCTATTATCTTCAGAAAAGACACGAGTGTCCTGTCCACTCAAGTCTTTTCCCTGGTTACTATCAGGCTTATGATTTTTATCTGGTGGGTTACCCTGCCCACGAGTATTCACAAAAGAGCCTGACCTCTGAAAATTAACTGGCCTAGCAGATTGGAAATTCACATCTTTATTTCCAAAACTACCAGACCCAGTTCGATGGGTCAATACAAACTCGTCAGCAATTTGGGCGGCATTACATAAATTAAAAGCTTTTACCTCTTCTAGATAAATTTTCAATTCCTTACTACATGACCTTTTGAATTCTTCTAGAAGCATGAGTTCTCTCAAAGCGGAGAAAGAGACCACCTGGCGGCTTTTTAACCACTGATCAAATTGTTCCTCCTTAAGCCTAGCAAATTCCACATAAGTAAGGGAGGCTTGCTTCGTAAAATTTCTGAACTTAAGGCGGTAGGCCTCAGGAACCAAATCATATGCCTTGAGGACTAGAGCCTTAACCTTATGGTAATCACGGGCAATACCTTCTTCCAAGGCATTATACACTCTAATTGCCTTGCCCACCAACCTACATTGAATTAGTACAGTCCACATTTCTGGGGGCCAAGACAACCGAGTGGCAACACGTTCAAAAGCCTTGAAAAATTCTGGAACATTCAACTCTTCAAATACTGGCACCAATTTCAAGGCCGCACCTACATTAAACTTATCCTGTGAGTTGCCCCGAGGTGTACTAAAATGATTAGAGGTGCCCTGCAGCCTAGCAATTTCTAAATTGATATTGGCCATCTCCAATTCATGCCGCCTCGCCCTCTCATTCTCTTCAAATTCCAGTTTCATCAATTCTATCCGTTTACATATTAAATCAAATTCACCGTTCTCCTTGGACTCCACCAAAGGACAAACAGGAACCTGAGGATCTTTTGGCGCAGGGTTTACTACAGAATTGAATGGATTAGTGGAAACATTTAGTTTCAGAGGCAAGTTAGCCTGACCTTCATAAATAGTTCCTGTCCGGGGAGGATCCTCAAACAGAGTTAGACCTCCATTAACACTTATTCTGTCATCATCATTAATCATACTACCCTCACGCTCAGAGTCACTACTACCTGAAACTTCATACTCCCTAACCAAATGTTCAGCCTCAGCCAGACCTTGAGCAACTTTACTTTTAACAGCTACCAACAATTGATTTTTCGTATCCGCTGCCCTCAACGGAATACCCAACCACCGGGCACAACTTACTAAACAAGTCTTATTTAGTACTGGCAGATGCTTTATACAATCACCTGACCCTAAAAACTCTGCGGGGTCAAACACAAAACCCTCCATTGCACCAAAATTAGCAGGGGAGAAAGGTAATACTTTACAACTAAAGAAAATATTGTCAAATTAACAGAGTGCTGTTCCACAGACCAAAACACTGAGTACACCTGAGAACAATCCTGTCACGGTCGCCAATTTGTTATAACCCTTAGGGTTATTATAAGAGTTCTTATTATAATTGTTGTCAGTAATAAATGTAACTCAGTGCTAAAGGTCAGCGGAAACAAACACTCAAGAAAACTTAACAATATTTAATACTTAACAATAACAAAATTTAGATCAACCTTGTTAAAACTACAAATAACATTATTTAATAACAAGGAAGGACAAATAACAGTCCTTTGAATCACACTGGATTCCCTAAAACTAAGAAGCTAAGTCCTAACAAAGACAAGAGAAATATCAATTATAAACTTGGATCCAACAATTTGGCTGGCCAGAACAAAAAATAACCCTAATACTAATTACAAGAAAGAAGGAAGACGGAGTAAATAAAACAAGAAAAACCATCATAAATCCTACCTATAAACACAAAACTAATGAACACAAAACCTTGT
>NC_090747.1:54792885-54797885 GCF_036898095.1 Palaemon carinicauda | reverse complement strand
TACCCAAAAAGGTTTGACGATAGAGTATTAAATCCTCTTTGTCACGCTTCATAAGAATTTCATAATTAATTGGAGAATACAATACAGTTTTATCAGTGCGCTGAGAGACAGTGAAATGCTAATTGTTCTTAATGCAACTTTGATCCTATGAAGGTTTTGCCTTAAGATTTGTTGTAAAATAAAGCTTATTATAAACCCACTTCTCTTTTTTAGGGGAAGGGGGGGGGGGGGGTGGGAGGTGGTATTGATGATATTTTGCCAAAATAATTCTTATCTAACATTTCCTAATTACTTTTTCTGTCGGCAACTGATAATTTTTTTTTATATGTTCTTTTTTCCGGATTTATTAAAAAATGTGATATATTAAAAAGAAAAAAATATTGATACAATCAAAATAGCTACAAACTTATAAGGGTAAACTTTTTACAACA
Organism: Palaemon carinicauda; assembly: GCF_036898095.1. Classification (NCBI taxonomy): domain Eukaryota; kingdom Metazoa; phylum Arthropoda; class Malacostraca; order Decapoda; family Palaemonidae; genus Palaemon; species Palaemon carinicauda. Next base: position 54,797,454 of record NC_090747.1, on the reverse strand, counting down.
AATTTCTTTTTTTTAAACAATATGCCAAAAAATAAATAAATTTCAAAATACCAAAATGGGGTTTGGATAAAGGTAATATCAAAATTGTCTTAAATATTCATCTCCTAAGTCCTGCAAATTTCTCTCTTTTTTATGATATATACAGTATATGTTCATTTTATACACAGGGATCATTAGCATTTTTGAAAGCACAATAAAATGTTGTGAAAGATCACAGGCTCTCCTGTATGTGACGTGTAGAACGCTTATGGAAGATTGATCTTTCAATCAAATTGTAGGTTTACAAAAACTTTAATAGATGCAGCACATTGGCACATCAACAAGGACTCCCTTAGAGTTTCAGTACCACTAAAACTCTCACAAGGAGTTATACGATACCCATCTGAGGGTTTCCTCGGTCTGCAAAGCTTATTCAAAAATCTTTTACAATAAAGTTAAAACTAAAATAAAAAGTACGTTATGGTTTTTTAATCCCCGTTGACCCAGGACATACAGCATATAACAGTTTTACCTCAAGTCCACATACCGAATAGCTCAGAGAATTATCGCACTCCTGGAAAACTGACATTTGGTTTCGATGTTTGATTTTTTAAAAAAGTTTATTTTGATCCAAGTCATAAATGAATTCAGTAAACATTTTTTTTCTACCAAAGTCATTATATACCGGGTACTTATGAAATAATAATCTTGAGGGCCTTGTGTTAAACCTCAAACAGTTGAGATTGGCTGGTAATTCCTTATCATCCTTATAGGAGTTTTAGGTAATAGATCGCAAATGGTTATTGTTGATGGGCACCAAAGTGATTATAGGAATGTTCTCCTTCTTGGGGTACAATTGGGAACACTATTCGATCTTATTTCTCTTCCTCTTATTTTTCTTATTCTATATATTTTATTTATGAAAGAATTATGAAAAGTAATGGGCTAAGAACACTACGATGAGGAACTCAAAATATTATTATTATTATTATTATTATTATTATTATTATTATTATTATTATTATTATTTTTGGTAGTAGTAGTAGTAGTAGTAGTAGTAGTAGTAGTAGTAAACGTAACATTGCTGGAAGAAGCCGTATTATGGTCATTCATTTGCCTAAAGTACAGTATAATCATGAGTAGGACTCCATTTGGTATAATTTAGTTTTCCGCTTTTAATCATGTGAAAAATAATTTATCAGTTTGGTATTTATGGTATTTTTTGACGATTATATCATAAACTTTCAAAATATATACTGATCAAATTAATAGCTTGTATAATAATCAAAATTTGAGAACAAAAGTAATAACATGCAACAAATGGCAAGAAAAGTAGAATTTCAAACAAACGTCAACCAAAAAACTTTTGGAATATATAATATTTGGCATTTCATGTCGAATATGAAAACAATGTTTATCGTAAAAGTGTTCACTGAAATATAATTGATATATTAAAAAATCGATTCCTTGAGGGAAAGTATTATTTACGAATTTTAAAGAATCTCTGCGTTTTGACTAATTATTCATACCAACAGGTCGACGGCATAACAGCCCTTTATACAATCTGCAAAAGTCACTGTTACTATTTACAAAGATATATGAGCACCGTGCAGAACACATGAACGAATCTCTTTAGAAACAAGAAATCGTATTGAGAATATGTGCCGAGTGGTCTAACTTTGAAGGAAAATGACAGAATGGAGCATGCAGTCCCATTCCCTTTTTATCCTCAGGGAGTATAAAGGCTCAATCCATGAAAGAGGTTGGTAGAAGGAACCCCCTTCAAAGCCTTCCTCTCCAGAGGATAAGCATCAAAGGGTAAACCTTCCTTCGCTCAAAAACCACATTCCTGTTTATATCCACTGATATTTTATTTGTATATTTACCCTCTATACCAGATTTCTTCGTGATTAATAATAGTTTTGATTGTAGGTATTAAGTATTTTTTTTTTTAATCTGAATTGAAAAAGTTCTGATATGATACACTTCGTTTGAATGAGATTTAATAAAGGCAATGCATATGGACTACCCCAATATAGGAACTCTCGTCTTTCATAAAAACTGAGTAATATTTAAAAGAATAAATTTTATGCAACAGGGCATATGCCCTTAATTTATATAGCTATATGCTATATCAGAATAGATTAAATTTTCCTTAACTATAGACTAGTTATATTAGTGTTATTTACTTAAATAAAGTAAAAAGCAGTCTATTAAATACAAGCCTTTTACAATGTTGAATTTTGAAAGTCTAAAGGAGTTATGATATATATATATATATATATATATATATATATATATATATATATATATATATATATATATATATATATATATATGTTTGTATGGGTGTATATACTGTACATATATTTATATGTATGTAAATTCCTTTTCATCAAGTGACCTGGTACACAGTGTACGTCATCTATATGTTACGTCTTTTTAGATAAATGAGCTTTCATTCAAAAACACATTTCAAGAAAAATATTGAAAATTACTGATAGAAATTCAGATAAGGTAGTTCTAGGCAGATGTCTTTCCTAGATTTAGTTGGATTAGTTTTCATGGGAAGAATTGCATAGGATGATAGAAGATTTGAATAGTGAAAGCCGAAATTAAGGATTAGGAATGAATTAATGTTAATGTTCAATTAAAATGCAGAGAAATAACAAATAAAAGATATGGACAATCTCTGAAAATTGGTTTCCACAGGACACGAGACCAAGATTAAAAAATGGATAAGCATGGAATGGAAAGCACAGAATCAGATAGTCCTACCAGTCATAACTTATCCATCAGAAACTTGGGACCTTATAGAAACAAAAGCAACATGAATACTAGAAAAACTAAAGTAGAAAATATCCTAAGAACATTTAAAAAAATTAAAAGGGACATGTCGAGGGTGTATAATGGGAAAAACAGTTAATAGATAGACATTAAGAATAACTGAACGGGTCACTCGAGTCCATAAAAGAAGCAGGGGAAGGAAGATTAGATGATAGATTGAGGAACTATGAAAGTCTACCCGTATTTTCAGACATAAAAAGACCATAAGCAGAAGCAAGGGAAAGGACATGCAGTGGAATAGTAACTATTGTTAATGATGTTATCAGAAATAGGTAACAAAAAATGAAATTTTTGAATCTACATTTCGTTTAGAAAAATAAAATATGAAAAATTTATTAAAAATATTAGAGAGCTCCTTTCTATTGAAACGTTATAATTATATGATAAGAACGGACATGTCTTTAACTCCACAGCAAGTAACTAGGAGAAAGAATTACAAATACTCCTTGATCATACTGTATATCCACTTGTCGGTCTATGGTAAAGGTAAATATTCACTAAACTGATATTGATCTAGTCCTAATTTATGACTTTTTAATTATATATATATATATATATATATATATATATATATATATATATATATATATATATATATATATATATATATATATATGTATATATATATATATATATATATATATATATATATATATATATAATATATATATATATATATATATATATATATATATATATATATATATATATATATATATATATATATATATATATATATATATATATATATATATATGTGGATAGCTATAGTTACAATAAGAAATCTGGGAATAATGATTCAATTTGAAAAAAATCTAAACGAATTATTTCATACAGTGTGATTTTATATAAGATTATTTCAGATAACCAACAATTTCTAAATTACTACCAAACTTTTTATACCCCGTATCATTAACAAAACTATATGTATTATATTATGTAACTCTACTACCTCATATGTAATTTATTTTTACGAACCATCAACGTATCATCTTCAATATAAGATGTTTTGAGAGATGTTTCTACAAATTCCAATAAACTTGGTGAACGTTTTCCGAAAATATTCCAACGAAAGGTTTGCCGTTGTTTAACTAGACTGATCATAATGGTGGAATGTCTTTTCATCAATAAATCGGATTCTACTGGTTTTCGGAACTTCAATCTGAAAGGAATTTGCTCTATTCGTTGAAAAGGATTTGAGCTTTATATATATATATATATATATATATATATATATATATATATATATATATATATATATATATATATATATACATACATATATATATATATATATATATATATATATATATATATATATATATATATATATATATATATATATACATATATATATATATGTATATATAATATATATATATATAATTTATATATATATATATATATATAATTTATATATATATATATATATATATATATATATATATATATATATATATATATATTTATATATATGAAAATTAATAATCCATAGAGTATTTACTTTTATAATGATTAAGAAATATTTTCTTTTCTTTGACGATAATTGCTCTCCCGGTCGTAGTACATGATTGAAAATATGATTTATCTTTTTGAGATTTATGACGATGCGCGACAAGCATAATCCACGCTGGATTATAACGTTAACTTCCTTAGTTTTGCGCACTATTGCAATTTCTTCGTATTATTCTCTTGTTCTGGAGATATGGACCAAACCTACAAACTTAGTTGTTGGGGCGGTCG
>NC_090747.1:54777885-54785385 GCF_036898095.1 Palaemon carinicauda | reverse complement strand
TATGTATTATATATATGTATACATATGCATATATATATATATATATATATATATATATATATATATATATATATATATATACATTTGTATATGTATATATATATATATATATATATATATATATATATATATATATATATATATATATATATATATATATATATATATATATATATATATATATATATATATATATATATATATATATATATATATATTCTATATATATACATATATATATATATATATATATATATATATATATATATATACATATATATATATATATATATATATATATATATATATATATATATATATATATATATATATATGTATATATAAATATATATGTATATATATATATATATATATATATATATATATATATATATATATATATATATATATATGTATATGTACGTATATATATATATAAATGGAGAAGAGTAAATATATTTCTATTGTTATTCTAATAACTATTGGTATGACTGTATGACATTCAGACAGATGAGAAACTATCTCCGATTTTTGGACGCCATCATTTTTTTCTAAAAAAAGAAAAAATTCTGCAGACATTTCAATGGATTTAGTAGAAAGAAAGCTATTATTGATAAAAAATATTATAACTTTTTTAATTCTCTTCACAGACTTAATCATGTATTAAGAAATAGTAAATTGAAGATTGATATTTATGCTGAATTAGAATATAAAAAATAAAAGGATTCCAAGATCAAAATATATGACAATAAAAGTGTTTTTAATGCAAATTTTTTTATTTGATTTTCTATTTTTCATTATTGTTATGCTCCTGCAGTGCCAATCTAAGATAATGTTACCATTAAGGAGAATTGTTAGTAGTGATCATTCAAAATAATTCGATTTTACTGAAGCCTTTGTGACATTCGCCTTTTGGTAAAACAAACAAATCATGAAATAGTTATAACTAAAATATGGTAAAACCACAATCAGTCCAAGGTTTCACACAGTTTAACTAGAGACCTCTTTCAAAACACCCTTGGTTCACACACTCATACACGCACACACACACACACACACACACACACACACATATATATATATATATATATATATATATATATATATATATATATATATATATATATATATATATATATATATATATATATATATATATATATATATATATATATGTATCACAGCGCTGGCAAGCGCGACCGGGGAGAATAAAACAAGCAAATGTTGAGATTGTAAAACAAGCAAAAATGCTGCCAGTGCTGTTATATACGATTACGTAAACCAGAAATACCGGGTTTTTAGAAAAGTGCTTTCCGGACATAGTATAAGCTTGAAACTCTAGGATTTAGTTCTATTCAATTTAACTAGACAATCCTAAAAGTTTCAAGTCCCTATCTTATAAGGTTCGTGAAATATGACGTCAGAAATATGCAAAAAAATGCAAAAATGACGTCAACTTTCATGTGTTCGATATAGAGTCATAGATAGACGCTTTTTAGCAAAGTTTCAACTCTATAATCTTAGCTTCTGAATGAGCTAGATAGCTGTTCGACCTCAGGTTTTGTAGATTATGTTTTAAATTGTGCATTAGGCTATGTGGGAATGTTTTGCGGTAATCATGAAGGCTGTAGTCACGTACTTAAGTTTCAAAAGGCATCAAACTGACATCTTTAAGCGAACTTTCAACGTTTATTTCTCAGCTTCTGAATAATAAGTTATATACATGTTTGACCTCACATTTTGAAGATATGACTATAAACTATAGATTAAGCTATACGAGGATATGTTAAGCTGGTCACGTGGGCTGTGGTCACGTGACAAACCATGAAATGCTTACAAAACTCAATGAAGGTTTGTATATACATCTATGGTTTAAAATGCGTAAAAAAAAAGAGTGATATTTTACCCAAAAACCGATAAATCGGTTGGAACTTTTGACCGGGGAAACGTCTGTGTATATCCGAACATAACTTGACAACAAAACGTTTACCCGATTGAGCGGTTTAAAGAATTGATATAAAAATTTTAACCGGGTGTCGCCGGTCGCTTGCTTTTGACATTACCCATAGTCATAAAACAAAAAAATTCTGGGTAACGTACCTACAACTATAACGTTAAATAATAAAATAGCATACACGCCAACCTTTGATATGTTTTACCTCCTCCTACTTTCCTACATTGTTTAATGTTTATTCTTCCCACTCTTAAATCTTACTACATTCTTTTGCACTTTTCATCCTGCCTTTTAGTTCTAATTCACCATCTTTTCCCTCCTTTAACGAACCTCTTTTATAACATCCTACCTCTTAACTTTTACCTCATACATTTTAACTCTAATTAACCCGTACTCCCTACCTCGTACCCCTTACCTTTTAGTCTTACATCTTACATCCTACCTGTTAACGTTAACTCTAACTTCTTACCTCCTACATCTTACCTAGATACCGTTTACCTCCACCTCGTACCTGTTAGCTCTTTCATTTTACCTTCTTCCTCTTTAATATTACCTCCAAACTCTTACATCCTACCTCTAACATCTTATGATCCAATCTCTTACATCCTACGTCTAACGTCTTATCTCTTACCTCGTACCTTTTACCTCGTACCTGTTACCTCGTACCTGTTACCTCGTACTTCTTATCTCATACCTCTTATTCTTACCTCTCACCTTTTACCTTGTAAGTTTTACCTCTAACCTAGTAACTCTTACCTTTTACCTCTTACCTTTTACCTCTTACCTTTTACCTCTTACTCCTTACCCTTTACCTTGTAGGTTTTACCTCTTACCTCGGATATCATGCCTCCTCTATCCTAACACCTCAAGTCCTATGAGTATTGACTATTGACTGATAAAAACTGACTGATCAAAATAAACTGATAAAAAATTTGATTAGGTACCGATAATATGATACATTTCTCTCTCTCAAAGTAAATCTGCTACTCCTCGCCATGACTATGGGTAATGTCAAACGCAAGCGACCGGCGACACCCGGTTAAAATTTTTATATCAATTCTTTAAACCGCTCAATCGGGTAAACGTTTTGTTGTCAAGTTATGTTCGGATATACACAGACGTTTCCCCGGTCAAAAGTTCCAACCGATTTATCGGTTTTTGGTTAATATATATATATGTGTATATATATATATATATATATATATATATATATATATATATATATATATATATATATATATATATATATATATATATATATATATATATATATATATATATATATATATATATATATATATATATATATATATATATATATAGGTGCCAATAGGAGAAAATGATGATATATTTTTGTGTCTGTGTGTGTGTTGTATATAAATACTAGCTCCTTTGAAGATAGTTATCCATTTACAAAGGTAAAATCGAAACCGAAGTAATTATTGCAAGATTTTTATGATAAAGAAAAATGTGCATTGTAATTTCTTATTTGTTGGCGAGTATTTTCTTGCGGAATAGCATAGCTATTTTTCTGTTTATCATCGGCTAATCATTTAGGTTTTATATTTCTTTATTTTGGATGTTTTCAACTTTCAATGATCTATTTTTCCTGACTAGTCTTGATTTGTTAACAAAGTCAGTGACCCAGTATGATGCGTGATTATTTGACTGCCTAATCAAGAGTCTCAATTTAAAATCCTTTAATTTTGTCCTATCTCTTTATTTTATTTTATTTGTTCATGATATAGTCACCCTTCTCCTCTCTAATTTTATATTGTATCATCGTTTGTTTTTATTCTGTTATATTCTTTCTAAAATGTATGGAAAAAAAAAACATTAATGTTCAAAATGACCAAAAAATAATATTCAAGCATAAAACATTCCTAGGCAAGCACTATTTCACTTTCGATGGGTTAATTACAATGAAATCGTTTTCATCAGAGAATGAAAAGTCAAATTGATTTAATGAATAAAACCTATCTAATTAAGGTCACTATTGATAGTGCACTTTTAAATCACCAACTATTTTTGTTCAATGACTTGATAATCGAAACAGTAACAAGCACTCGATCATTAGGATTTCATGCTTCTTAATTACATTTCGGATTTTTTATATTGGTGTCATTACGGTATAGCTGAAGTCAGTATGTGTCATTTTTCAGGTTTAATGATAACTATATGTTGTCATGATAAGGTAATCAAATGGTAATGATAGTGATAACAATAGTTATAATAATGATTTTTACGTTAATGAAAATATGAATACCTCGTATATTGAAATTGAGTCAAAGATTTTTAAAGGAAGAAAAATATAAACCCTCAGTAATTATGACATCGGAGAGTAAATTATAATAATAATAATAATAATAATAATAATAATAATAATAATAATAATAATAATAATAATAATAATAATAATAATAATAATAATAATAATAATAAAGATTTGACATTTATCGTACCGTTCTAGGAATTACCAACGATAGATTAACGTAAGATGAATATCATTCAACTAATATTAGATTCAAAAGTTTTATTTCTAATCTTATATTACCTTCCTTCATTTTCCCTTTTCTCTAATTCTATTCTCGTGATGAGAATTCCGCGTGATGACATTTCATTTCGATTACATTTTCCCTCTATTCTGTATCCGCAAATGACCCGACAGTTGATTGGAAAAAAAAAAAAAAAAGGGAAAACTGGCTATGATACTGAGGAGTTTTGATATAATCTGCATTTTTCGATTATTAGTAATTTTTTGAAAATGAAGAAAAAAAAATGCTGTGGAAGTAGCTTTTGTATTTAAAGGCAAGTAATTATATCTATTCTTGACAGACCTAAAAGGGTAATATACATTCACCCCTCCACAGTACTTTGGCTTTCGTAAATTTGAACTAAAAAGTAGATATTCTTTCCACATGAGACACAAATCTATAAATTTCCTTAAAGTCTTTGGAAAGTACTTGTGAGGGGAGAGAAAATTATTAGCTAAGATTCGAGCTTGTCTTCTGCAATAATGATTACAGGTGTCTCCGAAAGATAAGAATTATACATCTTAAATTTTTCCAAACAGTAATATCATCGGTAGTTCTTTAAAGTTTAAAATATTTCGCTGCTAAAAAAAAAGAATGGTTAGGAAGAGCCATATGGTTATAATATTGTTATCTTCATTTTATTGGACGCTTGCCCATATGGCGAATATAAATTTGAAATATATATATATATTTATATATATATATATATATATATATATATATATATATATATATATATATATATATATATATATATATATATATATATATATATATATATGTATATATATATCCTTTTACTTCATTTCTAAGGTAGAAACTGCTATGAATTTACCAGAGAAAAAATTGTATAGGAACGCTAGGTTGAACCTAGCTCGCTCACCTAATAAGATGTCGGTATAATATACTGGGGCGTGATAAATCACAACCAGGGGTCTCGCACCATTTAGATATCTCCTCTCAACATCCCTGTTACAGCGAGGTGCCGTTCAACACCTAACTCCAATCCCTACTACCAACAGTCCAATCCACGCCAGTGACGTCACTCCTTATAGCACCCAAGATTGGGGCCCAAGATGGGAGGGAAGTAGGGTGGGTTCACTGGGCGGCACAGGTCTCTCGCCCAGAAATAGATTTTTCCTTCGTCAAAATCCCTTTTCTGGGCTCCGACCTGTGCCGCCCGGTGAAATAGTGCCAGAGAAAAGGGGGGCCCAAACTTGGCACAATACTTGAAGGGAAGTAATTAAATACAAAATAATACCAAAACATGTTTTAATCCAAGAAAAGGATATGCAAGGTATCCCGTAGGTAAGTACTCTCAAACATTAAGGAGGGATAATAAATACAATTATGGCAAAAATCCCACACTAGGGATGGCAGGTAAGGCAAAGCAAATAACGATGCAGATCAAAATAAATAAATAACATCCTTAATGGTAAAATAACAAAAACCAACTCGTGGGAGAGTAAGACTAATAACAGGTATAATCAGAATCAATTCGTAGTAACATAAGATTAATAACAGGAGTATAAAACAATACACCATAAGGGTGTAGCTCAAGTAAAACACAACCAAAACTATGTAGGAACAATAAGTAAGGCAGGTAGGAAGAGGAGGGATAGAGCAAGACGTTGTGATTAAGACTCAGTACCTTCAGGAGGAACCACATTCCCAGCTGCTACTGTAGCAAATTTTAGAGCTTCCAAAGGTTTTAAGTAGTGGCGTTTAAAACCTTTAGGGGACTTCCAGCCTGTATATTTCGTAAGCTCATCAAAATTCATATGGTGGAAGAAATTACCTGAAGTAGCTACAGCTCGTATATCATGGACATGGAGGAATGAGTCAGGGTTAGCCTGTTTAATAAAATAAAGAATCTGTTGTCTGATTCCTTTCAGGGTAATGGTTCCTCCATTTTCTCTAATGAATAAGGGCCCTGTGGACTTCATGGAAGTTCTGTTTAAGTAGGATTTCAGGGTGGTAACTGGACACAAGGATGGGTCCCGAGGAAGTGGAACAATATTCCAGGAGGACCATCTGTTCTGAGGGTCCTCATTGTTAGCCAAGAAAACTTTGTTAGCGGAGAGAAGGACTTCTCCTGAAAAGAGGAATTCAACATGCCCTGGGTCTCTAGTCAAAGCTGACAGTTCTGAAATTCTGGTGCCAGAAGCTAGGCTCAATAGGAACAAGGTCTTCCTTAATAATGGTATGTAATTGCAAGATTCGTTAAGAGTGTCAGAGACCAGCTTAAGGACATCATTCAAAAACCAGGAAACTGCGCTAGGGCGAGTTGATGGTTTCAATCTGGCGCAGGCTCTCGGGATTGACGAGAAGTATGAACCCGTAAGGCAAATATTAAAACCAATATGGAAAATCTTTTTCAAGGCTGACTTAATCGTATTAATGGTGTTGGCTGCAAGGCCTGATTCAAAGAGAGTTCTGAAGAAGGTTACTGTCAGATTCATAGTCATCTTTTCAACTTTTGAGTCCCTTAAAAACTTTGCAAGTTTTTTAACAGCCGAGTCATATTGTCGGAGGGTGGATTCCCTTTTGTCCGATTCCAAAAACAGGGTATGTTGGGGGTCAATAGCTGCACCTCTTTGGGCTGCAAATTTCATGAAGTCCATAAAGTTAGGGCACTCTGAATTCTTGAGGAAGCTAACACATTGCGAGTTTGTACTACTTGTGTTAGTATGGGATTGGGTATCTGTCGAGGGTGGAGACCCAGTTCCACCAACAGAGGAAACCAACTGCTCTTGGGCCAGTTGGGGGCTACCAGAGCTACTTGGCCTCTGAAAGACCTGAGTTTGTCCAACACTTTCATCAGAAGATTTATCGGAGGGAACAAGTAAATCCTCTTCCAGGTTTTCCAATCTAACGACATTGCGTCTGTGGGATAAGCCCGAGGGTCAAGGTTGGGGGCTACGTAACATTCTAGTTTGTGGTCTAATTGGAGACCCGGGACCTGATATAAGATCCATTTGAATGACTGTTGATCCAGGGACCATTCTGACT
>NC_090747.1:54767885-54775385 GCF_036898095.1 Palaemon carinicauda | reverse complement strand
TGGAAAATATTAATACACGAACTCTGAGTCAGCTGAATACTTCCCAGACAGAAATATATAAAACACTTAATATCCAAGGGTATCTTAAGTACACTCAAAACAATAAAGCGCAATAATTTTTAAGAATTATTTAAAACTATTGCTTACAACAATTCATTAGAAGCATACGAGCGAATACTATTTCAAACAATAGACATTGGAAAGAATTTACTCTTTACAAAAATAAATGTATTTATTCTATATGGATTTCATCTCTTTGAAAGAATTTACATAAGTCAAATAAATCACTCGAAATATAAAGTCTGAACAAAATTATTGATTGAGACAAAAATTTCACGATGTGAAAATTATAAAATTACTTGACTTGAACTATTATATCTGTAAACCTCAGACTAGAAAAATAAATAACACTTTACAGAAAACTTTTTGCAATTGAATGTAAAAATGGATTTACAGTCTTACAGACATTGAGATCTGAAAAGCAGTTAATTGATAAGAATGGTTTGATGTTAGGACAAGGACAAAAATTTATTGTTGAAAGTTTTTAACGGAGGAATGAACATTGCAAGGTTGAGTATTCCTATAAAAAAAAAGGATGGATCTAGTATAACAACAGATGAAGAAATTTAACGTTAGATTGAACAATTTAGTGAGGTCATTAATAGGTGATATGAATGTAATAATTTTATTGGTATAACTGAAGCTGATTAACACCTTGATATGGCCATTAATAAATTTAGAGTATTTGAAGGGGAAGGTATCATTAACAAATGAGTGAAACAGGAGATGGAAAGAACCTGATTACGATAGAATGACTACTGAAATGATATTGGAGGAAAATTAAGTGGCCCCCAGAATACTTACAAGATCATGTAGAATATGACCTGAATAGGCAAAACCTAATGAATGGGCGTTAGAAGTGTTTTTTAAAATGGCAAATAAAAGGAAACCTGACTAGTTATAATAATTACAGAGGCCTCACATTTACATCAGTTGCCATGTGAATATATAGTGTGGATATTCTAAAGATCATAGCTAGTGTGATTGATATGAGCAAGCAAAATTTAGAAAAGAAAGAAGTTGCACTGACTAAATTTTCATTTTGAGACATTGTACAATAATGAGTCGAATATGGGTTTTAACTTTTGTTGGGATTTAAGGTCTATGAAAAACCCTTGGATAGTGTGCACTGGCAAATTATGTGGAGAGGCGTATGTTTATATTGAATTCTTTTGAAATATGTAAATTTTATTTTTATGCTCATAAACATAACAAGTACGAAGTAAATGTTAGTAAACAGTGAAGTAATCTAAGGAAATGTGTTATTCCCAATGAAGTTTATCCTTCTTATAGATTTGGTAATACGTAGAACATTTGGTGATGGTGGAGAAGGATTAGATTTGATTGGTAATAGGAAATTAATTGACTTAGAATATGCTGATGACGCATTCCTTATTATCAGAACACCTCAGTTTTACAATGCTTGCTTACCAGAATGCATGAAATATCACAGGAAGTTGGTCTCAATATAAATAGAACAAAGACACAGATGATGAGAGCGGAACATGTAATGGCAAATGGAATATCATTGGATTGAGAAACGAATAATGAGGTAGAATGATTTAGATATTTTTGATATATGGTTTGTAATTCAGAGCCTTTAGAATTGGAGTTTATTGAAAGATAGAAAAAAGAAAATCAGATAAGTAGGTAAAAAAAATGGAAATGCAATGGCCTAAAGTTACATACAAATTTAGGATATTTAAGATCAAATCCTTTAGGATAATATTGGAAATTAAATGGCAAGACAGGATTAAAAATAAAACTATAAGAGAAATTACCAAAGTCCAATATTGGAATGATATCATGTTGAAGGGTATATGGAGAAGGTTTGGTCATTCTCTTTGCTCTCCCCAAGAGAGATTAGTTCACCAAACTTTCAACTGGGCACCGCAAAGCACTAGAACAGTTGGAAGTCACAGGCCTACATAGCACAGGACTATGAAGCGTGAAGTCGGAGATGATGAATAGAGAATTATTGAACTTAAATCTCAAGATAGAGATCAGTGGTGATATCTAATCGAGGCGCTTTACTTCAATAGGCGTAGGAGATGATGATGATTATTCTTTTGCCTAATTTTAAAATCTGTATCCTTTTCTTTGACGCTTTTGACTATCTTTTTAATATGCTAATGCCCAATGTATTATTTGTAAATAAACAAAAAATATTATTATTATTATTATTATTATTATTATTATTATTATTATTATTATTATTATTATTATTATTATTATTATTATTATTATTATTATTATTATTATTCAAGACCATAAAGTTACGCCCAGACAGAATTATATTATTTTGTGCTCAGAAACGATGGTTTCTAATATGAGGCCCTCATCTTCGCTCCTTGTAACTAGTTTTAAGAAACCAATAATGTTGAAAAGTGATGCCATCCCTAGGGCCAGGGGAATGGTGGTGTATATCAGGACTGAGTACTCTGCGTCTCATAAGTCTTGCTATGAATGTGGACGTCATGAGATTCAGGTAATAGAAGTTTGTGGCAGTCATAAAATCTTTTATTTGTGTTCGGTCTACCGGAATCCAGACATGGATGATTCTATCTTCGATTGTCTTCAACCAATATGGGTAAGATACAAGAAGATAATAGAAAGGCTTCTTTTGTCTTTGTTGGTGGTTTCAATGCTCACCACAGGGAGTGGTTAAGTTCTATCTCTCCTACCGATCGTCATGGCTTAAGAGCTCTAGTCTTTGCCTCTGAATCTGGCTGTGAGCAAATGATAAGTGAAGCTACTCACAGTCCTAGTAATTGCTTGGACATCGTATATACTGACTCCCCTTGGCATTATAGCAAGTAAGGTTGGTTCTCCAGTTGGGACAATTGACCATGCCCGGATTTCATTAGTAGTGAAGACTGAGCAGCTTGTCCCTGACATATGATACTCTTGTAAAATTTATATGAAATCTCAAGCAGACTGGAATGGGATTTTGCATGATCTTATGTGCTTGAATTGGTCACAATTATAAAGTAGTGTTGATCCTGTTGTCCCTTTGAATGAGAATCTAGTCAACATTATTAATAGGCGTATCCCTTCTCCTGTGCTAAAGTACCGAGTGGAGGGAAAACCGTGGTTCAATGATGATTGAAGACATGGTTATTTGAGAAGCAGGAGCCCTATCATCTTTGAAAGGATAACAAACCAGATTTGACCTGGAATAACTATACTCAGCTTAGAGCTTTTGCTTAAAGAGTTTATGCTTCAACTGAAAAGGAATACAATTTAACCATAAAAGAAATCCTTTTTGGTACAACTCTGGAACATAAATGGTGGTCTACCCTTAAATCTACACTCTTTGGTGTAGATGCTACAGTCCCTCCTTTACTTAAGCCAGATGACTCAGTCACTCTCTGTCCAAAAGGAAAGGCCTCTACTTTGGCTGATTTTTTTGACAGTAAACAGAGTAATGAAAAACTTGAACTTCCTCATTCATGTTTTCCTGAGGCTAAACTAACTATTTTAGCTTTTCGTTCTCATGAAATGAAAGCTCTGTTGATGGACCTTGATGCATATGGAGGTGCAGACCCAAATGGTATTTTTCCTTTGATTTTTATAAAAACAATGGATTTCTTAGCTCCAAAGTTATCTTTATTTTGCGCAAGTTAGAAAGAAGAGGAGCTTTTAGCACTTGTTGGAGAATTAGTAATGTTACTCCTGTATGCAAATATGTTTGTGGTAGCTCAAGTTCAACTGATTACCGTCCAATTTCCATGACTGCTATTATCTAAAGTTTTAGAACGTCTTCTGGCAAAACGTCTTAATAGCTTTGCTGAAGGTAATCATCTATTCCCTAGTTTGGAATCTGGTTTTCGAAAGGCTTTGGAGCATGTGATGCTCTTCTTACAATCTCCACTGCTGTACAGAAATCTCTTGATTGTGGTCAGGAAGATCGGATGATTGGCCTTGATACCAGTGCAGCCTTGGCCGTGTTAGTCATGAGTCCCTTGTTTACGAACTCAAACAGTTCGGAGTGGGTGGGTCGTTTCTTAACATTATTATTGATTTTTTGAGAAATAGATCTCAAAGAGTTGTTATTGATGGGCACCATAGTGAGTATAGGAATCTAATAAATGGTGTTCGACAGGGTAGTGTTCTTGGCCCATTACTTTTCATACTATATACACATGACATGTGATTTGGCCTAGAGAAAAAGCTTGTTGCATATGCAGATAATGCTACTCTCTTTGCGTCAATTCCATCCCCTGAATGTAGATCTGTGGTTGGTGAATCCCTTAATAGAGATCTAGCTAAAATTAGTCCATGGTGCAAATTATGAGGTATGAAGTTGAATCCTAAAAGAGCCTCCAAGTATCATTGTAAGTATGTCAAGGACAGTGGCTCCTCAACATCCGGATCTCAGTACTGATAATGTTTCTTTAACTTTGGATGAGACTTTTAAATTTTTAGGAGTGATTTTCGACAGCAAATTTACTTTTGAAAAACACATTAGGTCTGTGTCTTCTTCAATTGCACAATAAATTGGCTTATTGAGAAAGTCTTTCAAGATTTCGGTGATCAATCTATTCAGGAAAAGTGTTTTGATTCTTTAATTCTACCTTGTTTTGAGTATTGTTCTCCTGTCTGATCTTCACATGTTGATTCTCATCTTAATTGGTTCATAATGTATGTTGCATAAGATTTTTCATAATTCTGACCATCCTTTACATTCAGATCTTCCTGGACAATTTCATCCTGTCCGTAATACTAGGCAGGCGGTAAATTCTAATAGCCAGGCATTCTCCATCATGAGCCTCAATGCTACACAGTATTCTAGAAGTATTTTTTTTTCTAGTTGTGACCAAGTTGTGGAATGATCTTCCTAATCGGGTACTTGAATCAATGAAACTTCAAAAGTTTAAAGTTGCAGCAAATGTTTTTTTTTTCTTTTCTTTTTTTATGTGGAACAGGCTGACATAGGTCTTTTTTAGTTTATATATGACATATCTGTTTGACGATGTTACTGTTGTAAAATGATTTATTTGTTCTCATCATTTATTTATTTCCTTGTTTTCTTTCCTCACTGGGCTATTTTTCCCTGTTAGAGCCCTTGGGCTCATAGGATCTTGTTTTTCCAACAAGGGTTGGAGGTTGCCTAATAATAATAATAATAATAATAATAATAATAAAAATAATAATAATAATAATAATAATAATAATAATATCATTATTATTTAGTATTCTTATCATTATTATTATTAATATTATTATTATTATTATTATTATTATTATTATTATTATTATTATTATTATCTCTCTCTCTCTCTCTCTCTCTCTCTCTCTCTCTCTCTCTCTCTCTCTCTCTCTCTCTCTCTCTCTCTCTCTCTCTCTCTCTTTCTCTCTCTCTCTCTCTCTCTCTCTCTCTCTCTCTCTCTCTCTCTCTCTCTCTCTCTCTCTCTCATTACATATTCAAATGTATAATATATGAGCCTATATCATCTCATTATAATGTTGTTTTTTCAACTGATTAAATTTATATGTTTTACTGAGAAATCCTTTTTTTTTGAGCTGATGGTATTTATATATTATTTTAATTTTGAGATTGTGTTTATTTTTCAATTCAAAAGTTTAAAGTTGATTATCTTGTTAATTTTATTAACTGTCATTAAATAGACTCTACATACATGATATTCATCTTTTAGCAACCAGATAAAAGCATAAAAAACATGAGAGAATTAGTAAATAACGTTGGAAATGTTTCCACATTCTCCTCCATGTGGATCCTAAACACAATTACGTATAAGGGAAAATGTGTTTGCTCATTAAGAAGACCAATTCAGAGGATGTTTGTCCTTAAGGTTTTTACCTGTTTCCTGTTTATATTCCGCTCTACCATGGTCACTTAAAGTAATGGTCTTCTCATTTTTTTAGTATTTTTATAAACAGAGAAATGTGCTTTTAATATGCAAGGTGTAAGGATGTGTCCTTTTTCATGCATATATGGAATTAATTATAGGTGACTGAGAACCGAGTTTTTACTCTTTTAAAACCAATTAATTTTGAATAAAGAAAATTCTGAAGGCAATCTATATGTAGTTCTTTTGTGGTTAAACAAAGTTTATGGTAAACAAAATACTTGATCTTGAGCTTTTACCATCACTTTTATGGACCTGTTGTAGAATAAATATTGTGAAAGGTAAAGTTAAATAACATATCCATTTGAGATCACTGTTAAATTCAGGAAGAACCGAGATATGAGTAACAGCTTTATATTATAAAAAGCTTCATATTTGTAGATTATTGTTTTTTTTTTTCTAGAATCTCATTTCAGATGGTTAAGAAACACTACAAAACATTGATATGTGCACGTGTAAAACATCGCGCCAATTCTTTTAGGAATCGTCCCAGCACATCTTGGATTTGGTGCCAATCTATCTCGTAGCAAATCCAGTTGCTGAAAGATAGTTCATGATCATAACACTATATACCGAGAATAAAAGAAAATAACCCATATATCGACGAATAAACTCACAATGTTCAACATGGAAATAGCAGACTGAATACAAACACTGGGGGCTATTGTTAAATTAACTTCAGGTGTTTTATTGCTTATAGGTATCTAATTTCCTTTAATACCTTTTCATAACATGGACTATAATTACATATTACGTTTACAGTCGAGGAATTTCGATGAGCATAAGTTGAGTACATATGTATATATTTTCTTATAGCTACAATTTACCTATTCAAAATAGAAAATTTACAGGGCATATGAAAAATTCCTTAAGTAATTGCTTTCTTTACAAAAAAAAAAAAAAAAAATAAATAAATAAAATAAAAAAATTAAACAATTCTATCATTAGAAAAATTAGATAAAGTGAAAGATGAACTATTACATGCTCAAAAGTCATAATTATACAATACGTTTTTTTTTCTTTTTTTTTTTGCAACATTATGCAACTTTTCTACAGGGATACAGTACCAATATTTATCCTTCATATTAGGATAAACTACCACATATTATACTTGCCAAATTACCTTATTTAACAATTGAAAAAAAAAAATACGTTTTCAGTCATTGCATGTTTTGAATAATTTCTTCGTGGTACTTGTAGATTGTAAATTATTAATATATACACCTTTCCTGTAGCTGAAGTTC
The DNA here is from genome assembly GCF_036898095.1 of Palaemon carinicauda. Lineage (NCBI taxonomy): Eukaryota > Metazoa > Arthropoda > Malacostraca > Decapoda > Palaemonidae > Palaemon > Palaemon carinicauda. The sequence goes on along the minus strand of NC_090747.1, from coordinate 54,768,208 downwards.
ATATATGAAGGAAATTTTAATAATATAGATGTCTTATTTATTTATACTTTTCATATGTATATGTAAATCTAAATATATATACATATATATATATATATATATATATATATATATATATATATATATATATATATATATATATATATGATAAATTTTTGCACATTTAAATATATATATATATATATATATATATATATATATATATATATATACATACATATATATATATATATATATATATATATATATATATATATATATATATATATATATATATATATATATATATATATATATATATATAAATATATATATATATATAT
>NC_090747.1:54745385-54755385 GCF_036898095.1 Palaemon carinicauda | reverse complement strand
AACCACACACAAATTTTTTCAGCATTATCGATAACTCAAAGCCGATAGTTTTAATTTTTATAGAGTAAAAATGATCTGGCCGACGCCATGGCCAGTGATGACGAGCCAAGAGTCGGAAACATTCATTACGTAAGCAATGTAAACACCTTATGACAAAATTTTGCCCCACCCATCCACCAGACACCCATTCACCTTGTTCCATCTGCTCTGAAACCCTTAACAGTCAAGAATGGCTAACAGGATTTGGAGTTGCCCCCCGTGGTTGCAAAACTGCATTTGTCTTACGACTTGCAACTTTATACAGTCAAGAGAAAGCCCATGGCCATATTTACTATAGCCTGAATAGGTAATTATTCAGTTTCTAGTTTAAATCCAATGTTTATGGTCTGATTTGTATTTAGCGTAACATGATTTTAATACTTGTAATGTCATTCCGGCTTTTGAACATTTCCATTAACTATTCACTATGCCACCAAGAGAGAGAGAAAGAGAGAGATTGTACTGTATGAAAACAGTCTTTATATAAATATTTTTGTTAAAATAAGAATTTTGTGCTAAACTCTCCATCAGACCAACGGATCATCCGATATATTTTTTGTTTTTCTTCTTAGGCCGTACGACCGTGTTGGCTATGTTTTGGGCATGACTGCATTTTGTAAATAAATCATGAATAGTTTTAGGAGTTTTATTTGTACATCTAATGGGAATTTATAGAAGTAAAGTGAACTTAATTCATTTATCCTTTAAAATAATTACTACATGTAGCAAAACAAATAGTAGTAAAGATGATAATGCAATGTAGGAATGATACCATATTTTATCTTTAGCTTCAACATCGGCAATAACATACCCACCTGCCATAATTTGTCAGCTTAATGAAATAACCTATCATCTAATGTTAAACTTAATTTCTGAGGAGGCCATGGCTTATTGCACAGTGAAAAAACATGACAAAGACTTTATGAATGGCGGAACGATACATAAATGTGGGTGGGGTATCTGTGCTAGAGTAGTAATACTACTGTAGCAGTAGTGCCTTAACAGTAGTATACATGAATTAAACGTTTAGGCCAACTGCTGGGATCCTTGAGGATCATTTAGCACTTCTTACAACTACTCGAGAAATGAGTATTTATAGTTAGAATTTAAAATTTCTTTTCCAACAATGCCCATGATAGCATTCAGTGTTATCCTGAATTATAACGAGGCCAAAGTGGGTGGAGCCTCATGAAGTCATCATTCTGACGATAATTATTGCAGAAGGTTTAAAGCCAAAATACGGTACCAGCTATCTCTTTTTTTTTTTTTTTTTTCTTTTTTTTTTTAACAGTAAATAGGTAGGTAGTTAGACAATAAATAAAAATTGCTTGATATTGGATATAGCAGTTATCAAATCAAGCTTGTGTACTACGTTTTTGAAAATTACCAACTATTCCCTACACCTTGTCAATCTGATTGTGCCCTATAAAGTAGACTGTAATTTCTTAGGAAACCTATTTTGGGAGTTAGACTCATAATCGAAGTGTTTTTGTATTTATTAACATATTTTCTTGGTTTGTTCATTATGACAATTATCAGTGGAGAGGTTTCAGAGTTCATAAAGGTGTACTGCTTTGCTTTTATTTAAACTTTTGTGTCATTGTTGGCAGAGGTATAGCCTTCGTTACGTATCGCCAATCATCGATCGAGAAAGAGGGAAGAAATGCCGTCATAAGTTACGTAACGAGTTCGTTCGAAACCTTTTCAAAAAACGTCACTTTTACATTATAAGTACCAAATTTATTCAACCTACGTAATGCAGAATATAGTCAAAATTTATGTGTAGATATAATGTGCATTCTGAAGAAGCGTTATATTTATGAAATTCATAGATAAAAAAATTATTGCGAAAAAACCGTGTTACAGAGGCCCTGAATCTCATAGTAGTAGGGTTTTCCAATATATTTTGAATATCCTACCCAAATATTTGTGGAACCTAATCTTAAATTGAAAGAATTTAATTCTTCAATATTCTGATTAGAAATCAGTCTTCATATTACCCTGCAATATTAAAATTCTAAGGACTGGAGGTTACACTCCTAACCCTTAAAAGGTCGAGCCCTTATCCTCGAGTCTCCATGATTAGGAAACTCTATGTTTTAATTTTGTAAGGGGGGTCACAGCAAATAAGTTGGGTGAGATACAAAAATATATGTCTTTCCTTTCCCCAGTCTAGTTGGCATCATGCCAGATGGACCGCACAGTCAGTTACTTGCCAGAAAGGCAACACATTGGCTGGATCACACTATATATAATTATACAGTAGCCAGTAAATTGCAATATAGTGCATACTGCAAATAGAAAACTACATTATGATTATATAGTAATTATTTCTAGCATATCTTGGGTACTCTCATGCAAGCTTATGCTGCAGCCGCTCTTACATTGAAGGAATAGTGTTTCTTCGTTAAGCTGATTGAGAAATCAGTCATCCGTACGTCACAGTATTTAGTATGAAAGGGACAGTGAAGTATAGACTTTCCTATCCCTAGGTGTTAGAAAAACCCCCTTTTTCAGTAGGAGTTCCTTTGAAAAGGAAATTCCTAACTTTTAATATGAGGGGAGGTATCAGCATTTGCTTGTAAGGGATACACAAGTATGTGTCTCCTACTATCCCTTTGTAGCTTGCTATCCTAAGCTATTCTGTTAAGATATTACATTTGATATATTGGTAATCATTTTGTTTTCCTTTCAGGAAGAACGCCAGATGTCATGTGTTGCAGTCTTCTGCAAAACTAAGAGTAATTAATTTTACGGACATAATGCATGCAGGTTTCATGCCCCCTGCAATATTATTTCCGAACACCTTCAGTATTGGAACCCGCAGGCCTGCAAAGTATGTCAGGCCCTATTGTCCGAAGGTTTCAAGAATCCCAAGTCGGTAGAGACTAGGGATGCAGCTCGTTTCAAACTACGCAACTGGGTGAGACGCTTTCAGGAAATCTCTCCGGGACCTTACCTGCCTAATGACCAGATGCGTAGGTTACTATTTCCAACAGCGAGTAAGGAAATAGTGGTACCCCCGACACGAGGTACATTTCCCGACGGCCAGATAACCTTCGGGAAGGAGGGCAAAAAGCGCCCACGGGAAGAAGGCGAGAATGTTTGGTTGGAATTGTCTTTCTTCCAAACGGCTCAAAAGCCAGCGACATCGATATCTCCGCCTTCTATCCCTCTTTTAGATGGAATGAACCAGTTATGGGCCCAAGTCAAGAATCTAGTAGAAAACTCGTGCAAACAGAGCACAAAGCAGGAAGCGAAATGCAAGGTAGAGCTTGGTAAAGCTCCACTTGTCGCTCCTCAGGGGTCGTATAAATGACTCGTAGATCAAGACCTTCCGAAAACCAATCCCTGGAGGTTTGCGGAGCTAATGCCGATTCTAAACGGGAAACTCTACATCTAGGAGAAGATGGGTGCTATTCCTTTGGACAAAATCCAGTTCTGGCAAAGCTTTGACGCTTTCCCGAACTGTTTCATTAGACTGAAGGATGAACCAACATCAGGAAAAGGAACGGAATCAAAGGAGGTTATGATTCTCGACCATGATAAATCACAGGCTCTCCTATCAAGTAACATAGAAAAGGCGGGTTACTCGGTGTCGAAGGTATTCACACAAGGTAAAAGGCACTCTTCCTTTCTTGCTCCTGTTTCAATTTAATTCCCCTTTACAGAGAAGGCGTTCAAATATGTCACTGAAGCTCGTAGAGACAGGTAAACCGTGTCCTACACTCAAGGAGTGGGAGCCTCTTTCACTAGCATTTCCCAGACAAGAGAAGAACTGGAAGGAGGCCCATTTAACCTTTTCAGTAGGAAGACTTGAGGTGAATGTTGCCAGTGGACAATTTAAGGAAAATCTCCCAAAATTATCTGAGTTTCTCTTACAGGATGAACAAGAAACAAAGGAGAGAATTACAGCCTCCCTATCTCTACAGAACTACATAGAGTTCTGTTCGGCTCATCAAGATACCCCAGAAATGCTCAAGGTCTTAGCCAAAATACATATGGCTACATTGGTAAAAGACCTTTATGCCTTTATAAAGGCTAGAAGTACATGTAGGGAGTTTGTGTTAGCTAACGCGACAGCGAAACATGAAACAAGGAAGCTAATATCTTCCAGCTTCTGGGATAAAGACCTCTTTCAGGACAAGGTAGTCTAGAAAATGATTAAGAATGCCACCACGGAGAAAGTAGGACTTCTCTAAAAGTAGGGCATCATTTCAAAAAGAGAATCTTCCAAGGTTGTGGGTCCCCAACCTAAAAGGAAGATGGAGAGGTCTGGAAATTCATTTCGAGCTGTTTAACAACAATCCACAGTTTTAGTGACCGAGCTGTCACAGACAGATGGTCGAAAATAAATTACTACTGATTAGTCGAAGCATAGAAATGCTTCTAGTAGGAGGGAGATTCCTTTAGGATCGCTGGACCTTCGATCCTTGGGCCCATGCCCTAATCAAAATGGGACTAAGATGAGAGATGGAGATGTGTCTACCACCATTTCCTCAACTCCTCCGATAATCCAAAACCCTCCTGGAGGAGTTTACCTGAGAGCTCTAGAGCATACAGGTGGTAAGGAAACTATAGTCCACCAAATTCCAGGGAAGGCTATTGTGTGTTTACGAGAAGGACTCAAGAAAATTCAGAGTCATTCGGGACTTATAGCCACTCAAAAAGTCCAAATAAAACAATGAGTTCAGAATGTTTATCCTCCTGAACATAAGGACCCCGTTGCAAAAATGGGTGGCTGTAGTCTTACCAGATCTGAAAGTCGTCTATCGGCAACTTCCAGTCAATCACCCTTTCCCCTCCTATCTAGGATTCAAGTTACACAAAGTAACGTACTTCCTAGGAAAGACACTCGTCAGACTAAACAGAGTCCTAGATATCTTCATAAAATTGGCAGACGCAGTCATGCAATATTTAAGCCTAAGAAAGGTTCAGGCAACAATGTTCCTGGATAAGAGGCTGGGGTGGGCAGCACCCAAGGTGGCTGGTCTATGAACATCCAAAGAAATGATCCGGTCCTCGGAACATCGCAAATGAAAGATAAGCTTCAAGAAGTCTCGATTCTCTCCGGCTCAAAGGTTTCAATGACTGAAAAGGCATTGAAGCCTGTTGTCACACCAACTCTCCTTTCCTATGGGAATGAAAAAGGTGATGGAAAGGTCTGTCAAGAGATTCCGGTAATCAGTCAGATTCCCAAAGGACGAACAGGGAGGAGCTCTGATCTCTCTCCAGTTTGCAAAAGAGACAGGCCCAGTGCTCAGAGCACTGCTGCAAGATGCGCTGAGAGCCTGGAGAAAACAAGCATCAAACACTCGAAGAGGCCTAAAAAGACCGATAGTGGTCCTTCCTTAATCGCTTCCCTAACAAAGGTCAAATCCCGAAAGTTCCAAGACCATGTTGGTCCAGTCATGAGTAGGGAAACTCTCTCCAAACAGATCAGATTGTCTATGGCTGCTCTGGGACTCAGAAGCGAAGAGGAGACGCTTCAATCGACGATGCTAGAGAACGTCTCATACAGTTAGGTGTAGTTAGCCATCCCTTACCTAAAGGGATGGCACCTGTCAGCAGTTCATATACAACCGATCCGCATTGTGACAGTGGATGCTCTACTCAGGCTCAGGCCGATAGAGTTAAAATGGTCCACGGACGCATAGCTATTCTCTCCCAGATGGGAACAAGTCCCCGAATTGCAGTTCAACCACTTCATTACGAGCGCCGTCAAGGAACTACCTCGATACGTAGCCCCATACGAGGATCCTCTAATAAGAATGATAGACATCATGTCTCTGAAATGGAAGATATAGACTTAGGATTTCCAGTTCATCCCATCCAATCACCTGCTGGGAGTCCTCAACATGCTGAGATCCTTCCAGGTAGGAATAGCACTGTTGGCTCCCAAGTAGCACAAGAGCAACCTGTCCTCCCTGAGGAAGGGACGGAGGCTGAGGCTTTGGAAGGCTCAGAGATTAATTGTCTTCGATTTATCAAAGAGAACCCGAACCCTTCATTGCAAGATTTTCTTGCACTAGCGGTTAAGAGAAGGTTTGGGATCTCAAAAGGCAATATAGAATTTTTAGAAGAATAAAAGTCTAAGTCAACTGGAAGACAATATGAGTCATCAGGGAAAAAGTGGGTTGCTATCGTAAAAGAAAATGGACCAAAAGAGATTTCAATGAACTTTATCCATCTTCATAACCAAGGTTTGGCGGCCAACACGATAACGACATGCAAGTCAGCCTTGACTACACCTCTTCTATATGCCTTTCAAGTGGACTTGGCAAATGAGATCTTTAATGAGATCCCGAAGGCATGTGCAAGGCTTAGGCCTGCAACACCACCAAAGTCCATATCTTGGTCTTTGGACAAGGTCCTACATTATACCTCATCCATGAACAATGAAGATTGTTCGCTTAAGGATCTAACCCAAAAGGTTATTTTTCTGTTTGCTATAGCCTCAGGGGCTAGAGTTAGTGAAATAGTGTCCCTATCTATGGATGAGGGCCACATCTAGTTCGCAGAAACAGGAGAACTGAATCTCTTCCCTGATCCATCCTTTCTCGCTAAGAATGAGCTACCCACTAAAAGGTGGGGTCCTGGAGAATCTGCCCTCTGAAGGAAGATGTCTTTCTATGTCCTGTAGATTGTCTAAAGGTCTATCTTCGTAGACTTCCGACTTCAGGGGAGGTCAGCTCTTTAAAAGAGAAACCTCTTGTTCAAAATTATCCCTAAAACCATTGAGGGTGAAGCTCATCTACTTTATTCGTAGAGTGGATCCTGACAGTACTCCCACAGGTCATGATCCGAGAAAGATTGCTTCATCACTGAACTTCCTTCAGTATATGGACTTTGAGCGTCTTCGTTCGTACACACGATGGAAATCAACCAGAGTGGTTTACAAACACTATGCGAAACAGGTCCACGAGCTGAAGCACTATGTAGTGGCGTCACGTAGTGTATTAACCCTGGATAGGTACGGTGGGTCGTTTGCGACCCCGAGCGTCAAAAAAAAACAGGTTTTTCTCACGTGACTCACCCCTGTGACTGAATTTGTGGGTGATCGACCTGCAGGAGGTGTCTCCCCTACACGCTCTAGTAGTGTCCAGATGTGCATTGCTGTAGCTGTACTCCTTCCCCGATTTCTGAGACGCATCGGGGTCGTTCGCGTCCGAGTTTACCCTTCTGAGGTAGTTTGCATAATTATCAAAGTTATTACGTATTATGAAATTGTCGTAGAATGGTGCAACTTGTATAGGTTATCAGTTGTGGAAAGTCTTGGTGGATTGTTTGGCTACCATGTGCATGTTTTTTTTTTTAGTTAAAATGTCGTTCATCACCATGAGGACCATTTTACCGCGAGTGCCCCTTTTTCATTTTTTTTCATTTTTTTGCCAAGTTATTTTTCCGTAAGATATTGCCAAATAGTGTCGTAAAACTTTTGCTTGTTTAGTGTTGGAAAGTGTGTCTAGATGATCTGGCTACCCATGCATGACTTTGTTTTTGTCAGATACGACGTAGTTATTGGTATATTGGGTATTTAACTGCGGTTACCAATTTCTGTTTTTTTTTCAATATTTGTAAAAATTACTACGTAGTAAGGAATTGCCGTATATTATTCATTTTTTTTTCATGTTTATGTGTTAGAAAGTGTGCCTTGATGGTTGGGCTAACACGTGCATGTCTCTTTTTTTATCTGAGATGTCGTATATTAGAATGTCGGGCATTTTACCGCGAGTGTCCCTTTTTAATTTTTTTAAATTTTTTTGCCAAGTCATTTTTCCGTAAGATATTGCGAAATAGTGTCGTAAAACTTTTGCTTTTTTAATGTTGGAAAGTGTGTCTAGATGATCTGGCTACCCATGCGTGATTTTGTTTTTGTCAGATACGACGTAGTTATTGGTATATTGGGTATTTAACTGCGGTTGCCAATTTCTGTTTTTTTTTCAATATTTGTAAAAATTTACTACGTAGTAAGGAATTGCCGTATATTATTGATTTTTTTTTCATGTTTATGTGTTAGAAAGTGTGCCTTGATGGTTGGGCTAACACGTGCATGTCTTTTTTTTTATCTGAGATGCCGTATATTAGAATGTTGGGCATTTTTCCGCGAGTGCCCCTTTTTATTTGTTTTGCATTTTTTTGCTTAGTCATGTTACCGTAAGGAATTGGCAAGTAGTGTCGCAAAACTTATATTTTTATAGTGTTGGAAAGTGTTTCTAGATGATCTGGCTACCCATGCCTATTTTTTTTTAGCCAGATATGGCGTATATATAAGTATGTGTTCGATTTTCCTGTGATTGCCATTTTTTCGTTTTTTCCCATTTCTTTCAAAATTACTACGTACTAAGGAACTATCACAGAGTAATATTTCATTTATATGTTTATTTGTCGGAAAATATGCCTTGATGGTTTGCCTAGCACGTGGCTGAAATTTTTTTTTTCTGAAATGCCGTATATTAGAATGGCCATTTTTCGACGAGTGCCCCTTTTTATTTGTTTTGCATTTTTTTGCTTAGTCATGTTACCGTAAGGAATTGGCAAGTAGTGTCGCAAAACTTATATTTTTATAGTGTTGGAAAGTGTTTCTAGATGATCTGGCTACCCATGCCTATCTTTTTTTTAGCCAGATATGGCGTATATATAGGTATGTGTTCGATTTTCCGGTGATTGCCATTTTTTCGTTTTTTCCCAATTCTTTCAAAATTACTACGTACTAAGGAACTATCACAGAGTAATGATTCCTCTAGATGTTTATTTGTCGGAAAATTTTGTTTACTTTTCTTTTGATTGAATATCATCAAATTTTTTTAGCTAAAATATTGTTTTACATTTTTTTTTTCGATTTTATTTCCCTTCTAAAAAAATTTTTTGGGTCAGAATTTTAATTTTATAAACGTAAAATAATCGACAATTATCCAGCAACCCACCATACAATTTTTATGCATATCCAATATTAATTAGATTAGTAAATAACACCTTGAAATTGACATACCCTTCCTACATTTCAAGTGGCAGATTAGGGAGTCTGAGTCAGTGTGGTTGGCGGCCATTTTGTGGACATATCCGAAGCGTAAGCTGCCCTATCTATATATATTCTTGTTCCCTATAGAATTTGTGATATTTTGGTATATTTTTACCTGCATAAATATCATATTATATATTAAATATATGTATTTTTTTACGAAATTTCCAAGTACTCAAAAAATTACCTTTAGATATGGCCCCTGATATAAATGTAATTTACAAAATAATGAAGATTTTTTTACATATTTCTATTTTAGGATAACATATGTTTATTCCCTAAAAAAATTAGCCACTTCCTATTTCATTTGGGTACCCAAAAAAATTCATGAAATTTGGACAATTTTTTTTGGCCAAAAAAAGTTACCCTTTTTTTCTCATTTCAGATCTTCACCTCCATGGGTCTGACTTCATCCAAAATACATCAAGATGTGTCCTAAACATTCAAGAATCAATTCCTAAAAGGATTTGTGTATATATGTATAAACTTTTTTTTTATGAATTTTTATGTCAGGTCTTTTTCTTTTCTACTTAATTTTTTAAAATATTTATAATAAATAGTTTTTCTGCAGATGAGTAGTATTTATCTTTACAGTTGTTTTAAGCATTCATTGAAGTTTTTTTTGGCAAAAGAAAAAAGGAGGTTACTGCAAAAACTGATTTTTCAAGAATTTTTTTTGGCGTCGGGGTCGTTCGCGTCCGAGTATACCCTTAAAGGGGTGTCCGAGGACCGTACCTATCCAGGGTTAAAACCTGCCCCCTAATTACTGTCATAAACAGTTAATTGCTTGGGACTTCGAATGTCCTCGCTCATATACTGGATGTAAATCATCCAGATTGTTCTACAAACACTATGCTAAGCAAGTCCATGAACTAAAACAGTATGTGGTGACGTCGGGTAGAGTATTTAACCTGCCGTCTATTTCTACAATGAACAGCT
>NC_090747.1:54722885-54740385 GCF_036898095.1 Palaemon carinicauda | reverse complement strand
CGATAGGTGAAAATCCGCGAAGTAGTGACATCATATTTACCTATTTATTTAACATGTATATTCAGACTTTTAAAACCTTCCCTTGTACGTAGTACTGTTAACAAACCACCCTTTAATATACAGAACACTTAATGCATGTACTACAGCACCCTAAACTAAAACAGGCACAAATATTAAAGGCGATTTTATATCATGCGTTTCCTAAACACCTAAAAAGCACGATAAAAAATGGCAACCAATGTTTTGTTTACGTTCATCTCTGATCATAATGAAGAAACAAACTCATTTAGTGTACACATATATGTATAGGTTAGTTTTTGCATCGATTATATTGATTATACAGTACTGTATGTTGATTTTTTTATTACCAATGTTTTAGTTTACGTATTTTTCTTAGGACTTCCAAATGAAATGTTTTTGTTTATGACGCCGCCTGAAACGACGGCGTCATAAAGTACTGTACGCTCAGTAAACAACCACGCTCAGAACAAACAAGGCATTTAACGCGCATGATGAAAGTGATAAATAATGATATTTACAGTAAAAGCATTTACAAAATATGTTATTAGTACAAATATAATTTACCATATCTATATAAAATCATACAGTACATACTGTACGTAGCAAAGCAGGAAAACAATTTACGAGAGAGAGAGAGAGAGAGAGAGAGAGAGAGAGAGAGAGAGAGAGAGAGAGAGAGAGAGAGAGAGAGAGAGAGATTGTTTTACGTACGTAAATGTAAATTTTAAACAAAAAAAATATGATAGGTTATAACATGTAGACTTTTAAAACCTTCCCTTTAACTTAATGCATACAGTACGTACAGTACTAAACTATAAAACAGGCACAAATACAGTTTTAGAATGTACAGTAAGAATATTAAAGTAAAAAATAAAGATTGTTACTGTACTCACCACGAAAGAAGTTGAAGAAAAACTTGAATGATGATGGCGATGAATTTGCTGCACAGTAGAAATGATGATGATGAAGCTGATGATGTGTTCTACTGTGCAGCCAGGTAGTATTTTACATCTCTTCAGACGGAGGTGTCTTTTCCTGGGACACCTCTTCAACTTCTTCCTGGGAAACTTCTTCAATTTCTTCCGAAGGCGTACTAGCAGGAGGAACTGGCTCTTTTTTGCGAGGCTGGAAGAACATTGTGATCGGAAGTTGTTGCCGCTGCTTCTTTTTTCGATCCAAGAGCATTTTGTAGGGAGTCATGTCTTCATCGATCTTGTTGCAGAATTGCATCGAGCAAACCATATCCTCGTCCCACTCTTGCAACATTTCTTTCAACTCCTTCGCATGGTTGCAGGCCTTGGCAAGCCGTTCTAATGTTAAGCCCGTTTCTTCGACATTTTCTTGGGTCTCTTCCTGGGTATCACTCTCTTCTTCGCTTGCCGATTTCGTCAGGTCTTCGAGGTCTGCGTCAGTTAGGGGCTGGGAATGGCAGTCCAACAACTCGTCGACGTCTTCAGTCGTCATGTCCCCAAACCCGTCACCTCCAATTATGGCAGCCAACTGCACAGATTTGCGTATTGCAGAGTGTTGGATTTCCGACGGAGTAAATCCCTTATCGTCGTAAACAATATCGGGCCACAACTTCTTCCAGCTCGCATTCACGGTTGCAGGTTTCATCTCTTGAAGTGCCTTCTGAATATTCTGCAGGCACGTGGCTATGGTGTACTGCCGCCAGTACGCCTTCAAGTTAAAATCTTCATCCTCATTATCTTGGGCAGCATCCACACACGCAACGAGGTCCGCCAAGGTGTTCTTCGTGTAGAGGGCCTTGAACGCCCTGATAACCCCCTGGTCCATCGGTTGAATTAATGACGTGGTGTTGGGTGGCAGGAACTCAACCTGAATGCCCTCATGCGACAGGTCAGTTGCGGGTCCACCAGCGTTATCCATAAGGAGAAGGATCTTGAATGGCAAGCCCTTCTCTAAGAGATATTTGCTGACTTGCGGGATAAAACACTGATGGAACCAGTTGGAGGTCAGCATCTTCGTAATCCATGCTTTTTGATTATGCATCCAGTACACGGGAAGGAGATTCCTATTTTCATTTTTCAAAGTGCGAGGATTTTTCGACTTACAAATAAGCCCCGGCTTTAGCAAAAATCCAGCAGCATTGCCACACATCACGAGGGTAACGCGATCCTTGAATACTTTAAAGCCAGAGGCTTTGGCTTCCTCTTTGAACAGGAAAGTTCGCGACGGCATTCTCTTCCAAAACAAGCCGGTCTCATCCATATTAAAGACTTGTTCCGGCTTGTATCCACCTTCGGCGATAATATTCTTGAACGTCTGGTTCACGTAAGTTTCAGCAGCGGCAGTGTCAGCCGAAGCAGACTCCCCATGCAGGGAAACGCTTTTCAGGGCGAAGCGTTTCTGAAACTTCGCGAACCATCCTTTGCTGGCGGAAAAACGTTTCTGATGCTGGGAATCAGTGGATGTCCCTGGTTGAGGATCATCTGCATCATCATCATCTTCAGCATGGTTGCCGTCGTCGTCTTTAGGTTCCTTTGCAGCAAAATTCTCATATAAGCTCAAAGCCTTTGTTTGGATGGTGTTCGTATCCAACGCTATGTTCTTCTTCCGGCAGTCGGCAATCCACACAGCTAAAGCACCTTCCATGCGTACGATCGTTTTATTACGCGTTGTAACGACTCGCTTCGCTGATCTGCTAAAGGTGATTGCAGCCGTCTTTCTAATGTTCGCCTCGTCCTTCTTGATATAGCGAACAGTAGATTCGTTGATGCCAAAATGGCGGCCAGCGGCCGCGTAACTTCTACCATCTTTTAACATGTCGAGAAGCGTAACCTTCTCAGCTATCGTCATCATCCTTCGGTGGCATTTAGGCTCACTACCAGCCTTAAGAGAAGCAGAACGCTTGGGAGCCATTACAGTAGGATTTACAGTAACAAAAAGTTCAACTTAAAAAAGTCGTACACAGCACAGATTCACAAACTTAAGAACGTCTACTCAGCGATACGCGGTAACAGAGAGTGGACGATCCAGCCCCGCGAGAACCTAGATGCTGCGGGTAGGAGATGATGGCAAAACACCAATCACAGGCTTGATAACAAAACTTGAGTTCTGATTCGTCATCTATCAGCGCTTGAACCAATCACAACCCGTCTTACAGTACTATGATGCGTAGGTTACCAACTCATAGAAGATGCCCCGCGCATACCGAACGTACGTAGATTAAGTAAATACCGTAATAATAATAAATAATGATAATAATACAGTACAGTACTGTAATAATAATAATAATGATAATAATAATAACAATAATAATTTTATTAACAACAACAACAATAATAATAATAATAACAATAATAATAATACAGCTTTACGTACGCTATTTTACGCTTTTGTTGTAGGATGTGTGTGTGTGTCTCTCTCTCTCTCTCTCTCTCTCTCTCTCTCTCTCTCTCTCGTACGTATTCGAAATGTGATTTTTGCAACAAAGAATATTATTGGATGCAGTACTACGTACGTATACATACAAAAGATTCATGGAAAAAAAGCACATCCATTACATTTGTAGTACAGTAGTAGCCAACAGCAGCCTTACATCATTCTAATATGGTATGACTGCATCTGATTTGCGTTTCATGTTCGATTTAATTTTACTACGTACTGTATACAGTACTGAATTATCGTATGATCACATTCGCTTTTCGTGTTTTATTTCTTTCTGTGCTGAATTATATATCATATGTAATGCAATGAACAATCAGTAAGAACAGATATTACTAATTACAGAATTAATGGAATTACAGGTAACAAAATATCGTATTTGGTTGTCTTCAGATTTCGCGGTATTTTCGAATTTTCCGGAAAATCCGCGATATGTATATATATATGGGTTATGGAAAAACCCCGCGAAGTGGTGAATCCGCGATTGTCGAACCGCGAAGTAGCGAGGGTTCACTGTATATATATATATATATATATATATATATATATATATATATATATATATATATATATATATATATATATATATATATATATATACATATATATATATATATATATATATATATATATATATATATATATATATATATATATATATATATATATATATATATATAAACTGTATATATATATATATATATATATATATATATATATATATATATATATATATATATATATATATATATATATATATATATATATATATATATATATATATATATATATATATATATATATGTGTGTGTGTGTGTGTGTGTGTGTGTGTATATATATATATATATATATATATATATATATATATATATATATATATATATATATATATATATATATATATATATATATATATATATATATATATATATATATACATATATATATATATATAAATATATATATATATATATATATATATATATATATATATATATATATATATATATATATATATATATATATATTATAAATTAACGAAATTTATTCAGTTTTGATGACCTTTTTAAAGTAAGTTTTTCTAGTTCAATCCAGTTTCCTTTTGAGTTTCTCCCTGAATGCTGGATATGGGTCTTATGTATTAATGTCTTTTCCTTTCCAGGTTTTGGTTTAATTTCTCTTGTTTGATCTGTATTAGTTAATTGATTTAACTCTAGTGTTTAAAGAAACTGATTTGAGTATTTGTAATAAGTAATTTAAGTTTTGCAATTTCTTTTAATTTTGACCTTTGAAAAAAAAAAAATTCTTTTTGGTGGGGAGGTATTATAAATGAACGTAATTTATTCAGTTTTGATGACCTTTTTAAAGTAAGTTTTTCTAGTTTAATCCAGTTTCCTTTGAGTTTCTCCCTGAACGCTGGAGATGGGTCTTTTGCCTCTCATTAATGGTTGTTAATAGTTTATATTTTTTTTAGGTTTGTGATGGTGGTTTGACTTCATCGTCTGTGCCACGTCATATTTTGGCCCTTTCCCGGAGTATTCGAGGTGGCCTTGTGATATTTGTTCGACAGTTCTGTACTCGGCTCCACTATAGAAGGACCAGTGTGCTATATTTTTGGCAGTATATGGCAGTGTACTTTTGGATGGAAGAGACTTCCTTTAGCACTCCCGCATCATGTTGCGTCACTGTAGAGTGACCCTGTGTGCTCATTCCCTTTGTCCGAAGCTGGATTGCTTGGGACCCGTTGTTGGAGGCTTGGACTTTGTGCCTCGCCGAGGATTTCTACAGCATTTTTGTTGGAGTAGAGCATAGCATTTGCTCTTGTGAATGGCCCGTAGTGCGAGCGTAATATACGCCCTTTAATCTCCTGCCTCTGCCTGAACACTGCGCCCTTGGAGTCGTGAGTAGGCCCTTTAGTGGCGAAGAAGAGTAAGCCTACTCTATTGTTATTGACATTATTAATATATTTTCATGTCATGGAACAGCAACCCCTTATTCAGAGTGTCAGCGTCTACATTTAACTAAGTAGAGACATCCGTGGAGGAGTTTTCAAGTGTTGCTTTGTGGATTATACTTAATGAGTTTTATGTTTTATAATGTTAAACGTATGTATTTAGTACAATGCTCTTTGTTTGTGAAGACTTAGGTTAAGTTATAGGTTAAGGTTCCCCCCCCCCCCTCCTTTTTGAGTCTCCGCCTATCGTATGTTAGGGTAACAGTGTTTTTCTTACTTTCTCTTATACCTTGGCATGTTAGTTAGGTAGGCAATTGAAGAAGTAACTGCTTTGGCATTGTGTGTGCTTGTACTTTTCTCCCCATTATTCAGTTTTCAGAGGGGTTCTTTTGTTATACTAAATTTGTGTAGTAATAAATTATTGTTAATCTATAGTTTCTCGTTTTGTGTATCCTCTCTGAGATTATACTCTTTGAGTGTTGTTTTGGTCAGCGATCATACCCTTTTTGTGGTACTGATCTTGAAATATCAGGTCCAGAAGAACTTTAACTTCAGACCATCTTGAAGTTCATAAAAAAAATTTGGCGACCGTGACTGGATCCTGACTGACATTTCAACCTTTGAGAGGTTTTCTTAGAGAGGTGTGATAGGGAGAATTAGGTAGTTGGGGGAAAATTAACTTATTTGTTCTTTTGTTATTTTCGGCTTGGTTTAGGAAGATACCTTTACTAGGAGATAAATTTGAGGAAGCAGCAGCGCTATTTTTAGCTAGGTCTGACTGGGAGGCGATTTTTTATCTTAAAAGGGACGAGTTATGGTGTTTAGCAGAGCACTTGAACTTAGGATTACCAACAGAATTTAAGAAGGGTCATTTGTTGCGTGAAGTCCTTAAAGCTAATAAGAGTAGTAAAGGTAACACAAAGGGAGCAGTAACGTCTGGTGATCCGGATTTTGTAAATAGCGATAGTGACGAGGAGATACGGGATTCAGGTAGCCAGGAGGTGAGTAAATTAAGATTGAGTATCCTTTCTCAGGAGTTTAAGCTTAAGGAGATGGAATATAAAACTTTGCAATTGAGGGTGGAAGAGCGCGAAAAAGAGCGAAAATTTGAGTTGCGAATGCGTGAGTTTGACAAAAATAATAATAGTGGTGATAAACATAATGGCTATAATAATCGTTTTGACCTAATGAGTGCTTTGAAGTTAATTCCAGTATTTGATGAGGAAGATGTTCCTAATTTCTTTATTTCGTTTGAACAAATAGCAAGGAAATTGTCTTGGCCCAAGGATATGTGGACCACTATGGTTCAGTGTAAATTAAAAGGGAAAGCTCAGAGAGTATATAATACTTTAAGCGAAGATTTGTCGGTGGATTATGATTCGGTTAAGACCATTATCCTTAAGACATATGATTTGGTTCCGGAGGCTTATCGACAGAAGTTCCGTAACCTTAAGAAAGAACCCGGTATGACTTTTGTTGAGTTTGCAAGGAGAAAGGAACAATTCCTTGATGATTGGCTTAAGTCTAAGGGGACTGACTATCGAGAAATTAAAAGAATTAATTTTAGTCGAAGAGTTCAAAAGAATGGTAGTTAGAGAACAAAAAATTCATTTAGATGAACTTAAATTGGATTCGCTTCAAGAGATCGCTATTGCATCTAATGAGTATTCTCTTGCTCATCGTCAGGACTGTGTGAAAGAGGTTAACGGTAAGAGGTTCCCTCCTCGAGGTAATGGTTGGAGAGGGAATATTTGGAGTCAATCAGATCATGGTACTTTTATTGACAGTTCGGTGGGTGACCGAAGAAAGGGCAAGATTGAAAATGACAATAAGAGTGATGGTAACGAAACACTTAATTTTGTAAATAGCAATAGGAACAATAGTAATAATGTTAGTAGGTCCTCGAGGTCCGATGTAGTTTGTTTTTGGTGCCACCGCCGTGGACATTTTCAGGCGGACTGTTTTGCGCGTCGTAAATTTTTAGAGAAGAATAAAGAACCTGTGCCATTGGTATCGGCGGAACAACCGCAGAAGGAGGAGTCAAAATGACTAAGATTTAAGAAGTATATATCTGATGGTACTGTTTATGCTGATAATGCTATGCAAATGGGTCATGGTGTGAGGATTTTGAGAGACACTGGTGCCGCTCAGTCGTTGATATTGCGGAGGTCAGTTCCCGAGGGTGTTGTCTTTAAGAATAAGAACTTTGTCTTGTTGGGTGGATTTCCTGATACGGTGGCTTCGTATCCACTAGAAGAGTTATATTTGAAGATTAAGAATTTTCAGGGTATGGTTAATTTGGCCATAGTAGATACTTTGCCTATTTCTGGTACAGACATTATATTTGCCAATGATTTAGCCACTGAAGCTGAATGTGACATATTGCCTATTTTGACGTTGATAGATCTGGCAGATGACCAGATAAGCATAGATGATCCATTGAATCCTGTGTCTGTGGTTACGCGTTTTCAATCTAAAGAGGTTGACCTCGCGGAGGTAGAACTCGATGCTGAGTTAATTAATAGACAAGTGACTGACATTGTGACTGATGTTAATGATGATAATGAGGTAGACATTGACAATTATGATCATAATTTATCTTTTCAGGGCCATGATAATGAGTCTTTTCAGGGTATTAATTGGAATACAAAAGTTTTTAAGGAAGCCCAAGGAAATGAATTTAATCATTTGAAACTTAGTGATGGTAGTGATCTTTCTAAACCTGTATTTATGAAACAAGGTGGTTTGCTTTACAGTGTGAGTAGGTCGGTTAATGCACCTGCTGACCAGGTAGTGGTAATTCGGCAGCTAGTTGTGCCGGAAAGGTATAGGAGTAAGTTGTTATATTTTAGTCATGAACATAACCTCGCGGGTCATTTCGGGGTTAGGAAGACCTTTCAGAAATTGGCACGACATTTCTTTTGGCCCCAGATGCGTCGTGAGGTTAAGAAACATGTGTTATCTTGTAAGGTGTGTCAGATTGTAGGGAAACCGAATCAAAAGATCCCTGAGGCCCCTCTTATTCCCATTCCCTCAGTAGGTGAACCTTTCAAGAAGGTAGTTATAGATGTAGTGGGCCCTCTTCCGTGGATGCGCAGAGGTAATGAATATCTTCTAACCATGGTTGATAGGGTGACACGTTTTCCTGAGGCTATCCCTCTGAGGAGTATTCGGGGTGAGAAGATGGTGGAAGCATTAATTGGGTTTTTCACTAAATTCGGCATTCCAAAGGTTTTACAATCAGATTGTGGCACTAATTTTAAAAGTAAGTTTTTTTAGAAAGAAAATGGTTGAACTTGGTGTTAACCCTGGATAGGTACGCTCCTCGGACACCCCTTTAAGGGTATACTCGGACGCGAACGACCCCGACGCCAAAAAAAATTCTTGAAAAATCAGTTTTTGCAGTAACCTCTTTTTTTCTTTTGCCAAAAAAAACTTCAATGAATGTTTAAAACAACTGTAAAGATAAATACTACTCATCTGCAAAAAAACTATTCATTATAAATATTTTAAAAAATTAAGTAGAAAAAAAAGACCTGACATAAAAATTCATAAAAAAAAAGTTCATACATATATACACAAATCCTTTTAGGAATTGATTCTTGAATGTTTAGGACACATCTTGATGTATTTTGGATGAAGTCAGACCCATGGAGGTGAAGATCTGAAATGAGAAAAAAAGGGTAACTTTTTTTGGCCAAAATAATTTGTCCAAATTTCATGAATTTTTTTGGGTACCCAAATGAAATAGGAAGTGGCTAATTTTTTTAGGGAATAAACATATGTTATCCTAAAATAGAAATATGTAAAAAAATCTCCATTATTTTGTAAATTACATTTATATCAGGGGCCATATCTAAAGGTAATTTTTTGAGTACTTAGAAATTTCGTAAAAAAAATACATATATTTAATATATAATATGATATTTATGCAGGTAAAAATATACCAAAATATCACAAATTCTATAGGGAACAAGAATATATATAGATAGGGCAACTTACGCTTCGGATATGTCCACAAAATGGCCGCCAACCACACTGACTCAGACTCCCTAATCTGCCACTTGAAATGTAGGAAGGGTATGTCAATTTCAAGGTGTTATTTACTAATCTAATTATTATTGGATATGCATAAAAATTGTATGGTGGGTTGCTGGATAATTGTCGATTATTTTACGACTATAAAATTAAAATTCTGACCCAAAAAAAAATTTTTTGAAGGGAAATAAAATCGAAAAAAAAAAACAAAAATGTGAAACAATATAATATTTTAGCTAAAAAAATTTGATGATATTCAATCAAAAAAGAAGTAAACAAAATTTTCCGACAAATAAACATCTAGAGGAATCATTACTCTGTGATAGTTCCTTAGTACGTAGTAATTTTGAAAGAAATGGGAAAAAACGAAAAAATGGCAATCACAGGAAATCGAACACATACCTATATATACGCCATATCTGGCTAAAAAAAAGATAGGCATGGGTAGCCAGATCATCTATAAACACTTTCCAACACTATAAAATTATAAGTTTTGCGACACTACTTGCCAATTCCTTACGGTAACATGACTAAGCAAAAAAATGCAAAACAAATAAAAAGGGGCACTCGCGGAAAAATGGCTAACATTCTAATATACGGCATTTCAGAAAAAAAAAATTCAGCCACGTGCTACGCAAACCATCAAGGCACATTTTCCGACAAATAAACATCTAAATGAATCATTACTCTGTGATAGTTCCTTAGTACGTAGTAATTTTGAAAGAAATGGGAAAAAATGAAAAAATGGCAATCACAGTAAAATCGAACACATACCTATATATACGCCATATCTGGCTAAAAAAAAAGATAGGCATGGGTAGCCAGATCATCTAGAAACACTTTCCAACACTATAAAATTATAAGTTTTGCGACACTACTTGCCAATTCCTTACGGTAACATGACTAAGCAAAAAAATGCAAAACAAATAAAAAGGGGCACTCGCGGAAAAATGGCCATTCTAATATACGGCATTTCAGAAGAAAAAAAATTTCAGCCACGTGCTAGGCAAACCATCAAGGCACATTTTCCGACAAATAAACATATAAATGAATCATTACTCTGTGATAGTTCCTTAGTACGTAGTAATTTTGAAAGAAATGGGAAAAAACAAAAAAATGGGAATCACAGGAAAATCAAACACATACTTATATATACGCCAAAACTGGCTAATAAAAAAATAGGCATGGGTAGCCAGATCATCTAGAAACACTTTCCAACACTATAAAAATATAAGTTTTGCGACACTACTTGCCAATTCCTTACGGTAACATGACTAAGCAAAAAAATGCAAAACAAATAAAAAGGGGCACTCGCGGAAAAATGCCCAACATTCTAATATACGGCATCTCAGATAAAAAAAAAGACATGCACGTGTTAGCCCAACCATCAAGGCACACTTTCTAACACATAAACATGAAAAAAAAAAAATCAATAATATACAGCAATTCCTTACTACGTAGTAAATTTTTACAAATATTGAAAAAAAAACAGAAATTGGCTACCGCAGTTAAATACCCAATATACCAATAACTACGTCGTATCTGACAAAAACAAAGTCACGCATGGGTAGCCAGATCATCTAGACATACTTTCCAACTCTAAAAAAGCAAAAGTTTTACGACACTATTTGGCAATATCTTACGGAAAAATTACTTGGCAAAAAAATGAAAAAAAATGAAAAAGGGGCACTCGCGGTAAAATGCCCAACATTCTAATATACGGCATCTCAGATAAAAAAAAAGACATGCACGTGTTAGCCCAACCATCAAGGCACACTTTCTAACACATAAACATGAAAAAAAAAATGAATAATATACGGCAATTCCTTACTACGTAAAAATTTTTACAAATATTGAAAAAAAACAGAAATTTTTCAACCGCAGTTAAATACCCAATATACCAATAACTACGTCGTATCTGACAAAAACAAAGTCACGCATGGGTAGCCAGATCATCTAGACACACTTTCCAACACTAAACAAGCAAAAGTTTTACGACACTATTTGGCAATATCTTACGGAAAAATGACTTGGCAAAAAAATGAAAAAAAATGAAATAGGGGCACTCGAGGTAAAATGGTCCTCGTGGTGATGAACGACATTTTAACTAAAAAAAAAATCATGCACATGGTAGCCAAACAATCCACCAAGACTTTCCACAACTGATAACCTATACAAGTTGCACCATTCTACGACAATTTCATAATACGTAATAACTTTGATAATTATGCAAATTACCTTAGAAGGGTAAACTCGGTCGCGCTCGACCCCGACGCGTCTCAGAAATCGGGGAAGGAGTACAGCTACAGCAATGCACATCTGGACACTACTAGAGCGTGTAGGGGAGACACCTCCTGCAGGTCGATCACCCACAAATTCTGTAACGGGGGTGAGTCACGTGAGAAAAACCTCTTTTTTTTTGACGCTCGGGGTCGCGTACGACCCACCGTACCTATCCAGGGTTAATCATGTTACTTCTTCTCCTTACCATCCAGAGAGTCAGGGTCAGGTGGAAAGGTTCCACCAGACTTTGAAGTCTGCATTAACCCTGGATAGGTACGATGGGTCGTTTGCGACCCCGAGCGTCAAAAAAAAACTGGTTTTTCTCACGTGACTCACCCCCGTGACTGAATTTGTGGGTGATCGACCTGCAGGAGGTGTCTCCCCTACACGCTCTAGTAGTGTCCAGATGTGCATTGCTGTAGCTGTACTCCTTCCCCGATTTCTGAGACGCGTCGGGGTCGTTCGCGTCCGAGTTTACCCTTCTAAGGTAGTTTGCATAATTATCAAAGTTATTACGTATTATGAAATTGTCGTAGAATGGTGCAACTTGTATAGGTTATCAGTTGTGGAAAGTCTTGGTGGATTGTTTGGCTACCATGTGCATTTTTTTTTTTTAGTTAAAATGTCGTTCATCACCACGAAGACCATTTTACCGCGAGTGCCCATTTTTCATTTTTTTTCATTTTTTTGCCAAGTTATTTTTCCGTAAGATATTGCCAAATAGTGTCGTAAAACTTTTGCTTGTTTAGTGTTGGAAAGTGTGTCTAGATGATCTGGCTACCCATGCATGACTTTGTTTTTGTCAGATACGACGTAGTTATTGGTATATTGGGTATTTAACTGCGGTTACCAATTTCTGTTTTTTTTTCAATATTTGTAAAAATTACTACGTAGTAAGGAATTGCCGTATATTATTCATTTTTTTTTCATGTTTATGTGTTAGAAAGTGTGCCTTGATGGTTGGGCTAACACGTGCATGTCTTTTTTTTTATCTGAGATGTCGTATATTAGAATGTCGGGCATTTTACCGCGAGTGTCCCTTTTTAATTTTTTTTCCTTTTTTTGCCAAGTCATTTTTCCGTAAGATATTGCGAAATAGTGTCGTAAAACTTTTGCTTTTTTAATGTTGGAAAGTGTGTCTAGATGATCTGGCTACCCATGCGTGATTTTGTTTTTGTCAGATACGACGTAGTTATTGGTATATTGGGTATTTAACTGCGGTTGCCAATTTCTGTTTTTTTTCAATATTTGTAAAAATTTACTACGTAGTAAGGAATTGCCGTATATTATTGATTTTTTTTTCATGTTTATGTGTTAGAAAGTGTGCCTTGATGGTTGGGCTAACACGTGCATGTCTTTTTTTTTATCTGAGATGCCGTATATTAGAATGTTGGGCATTTTTCCGCGAGTGCCCCTTTTTATTTGTTTTGCATTTTTTTGCTTAGTCATGTTACCGTAAGGAATTGGCAAGTAGTGTCGCAAAACTTATATTTTTATAGTGTTGGAAAATGTTTCTAGATGATCTGGCTACCCATGCCTATTTTTTTTTAGCCAGATATGGCGTATATATAAGTATGTGTTCGATTTTCCTGTGATTCCCATTTTTTTGTTTTTTCCCATTTCTTTCAAAATTACTACGTACTAAGGAACTATCACAGAGTAATGATTCATTTATATGTTTATTTGTCGGAAAATGTGCCTTGATGGTTTGCCTAGCACGTGGCTGAAATTTTTTTTTTTCTGAAATGCCGTATATTAGAATGGCCATTTTTCCACAAGTGCCCCTTTTTATTTGTTTTGCATTTTTTTGCTTAGTCATGTTACCGTAAGGAATTGGCAAGTAGTGTCGCAAAACTTATAATTTTATAGTGTTGGAAAGTGTTTCTAGATGATCTGGCTACCCATGCCTATCTTCTTTTTTTAGCCAGATATGGCGTATATATAGGTATGTGTTCGATTTTCCTGTGATTGCCATTTTTTCGTTTTTTCCCATTTCTTTCAAAATTACTACATACTAAGGAACTATCACAGAGTAATTATTCATTTAGATGTTTATTTGTCGGAAAATGTGCCTTGATGGTTTGCCTAGCACGTGGCTGAATTTTTTTTTTCTGAAATGCCGTATATTAGAATGTTAGCCATTTTTCCGCGAGTGCCCCTTTTTATTTGTTTTGCATTTTTTTGCTTAGTCATGTTACCGTAAGGAATTGGCAAGTAGTGTCGCAAAACTTATATTTTTATAGTGTTGGAAAGTGTTTCTAGATGATCTGGCTACCCATGCCTATCTTTTTTTTAGCCAGATATGGCGTATATATAGGTATGTGTTCGATTTTCCGGTGATTGCCATTTTTTCGTTTTTTCCCAATTCTTTCAAAATTACTACGTACTAAGGAACTATCACAGAGTAATGATTCCTCTAGATGTTTATTTGTCGGAAAATTTTGTTTACTTTTCTTTTGATTGAATATCATCAAATTTTTTTAGCTAAAATATTGTTTTATATTTTTTTTTTTCGATTTTATTTCCCTTCAAAAAAAATTTTTTGGGTCAGAATTTTAATTTTATAGTCGTAAAATAATCGACAATTATCCAGCAACCCACCATACAATTTTTATGCATATCCAATAATAATTAGATTAGTAAATAACACCTTGAAATTGACATACCCTTCCTACATTTCAAGTGGCAGATTAGGGAGTCTGAGTCAGTGTGGTTGGCGGCCATTTTGTGGACATATCCGAAGCGTAAGCTGCCCTATCTATATATATTCTTGTTCCCTATAGAATTTGTGATATTTTGGTATATTTTTACCTGCATAAATATCATATTATATATTAAATATATGTATTTTTTTACGAAATTTCTAAGTACTCAAAAAATTACCTTTAGATATGGCCCCTGATATAAATGTAATTTACAAAATAATGAAGATTTTTTTACATATTTCTATTTTAGGATAACATATGTTTATTCCCTAAAAAAATTAGCCACTTCCTATTTCATTTGGGTACCCAAAAAAATTCATGAAATTTGGACAAATTTTTTTGGCCAAAAAAAGTTACCCTTTTTTTCTCATTTCAGATCTTCACCTCCATGGGTCTGACTTCATCCAAAATACATCAAGATGTGTCCTAAACATTCAAGAATCAATTCCTAAAAGGATTTGTGTATATATGTATAAACTTTTTTTTTATGAATTTTTATGTCAGGTCTTTTTTTTCTACTTAATTTTTTAAAATATTTATAATAAATAGTTTTTCTGCAGATGAGTAGTATTTATCTTTACAGTTGTTTTAAACATTCATTGAAGTTTTTTTTGGCAAAAGAAAAAAGGAGGTTACTGCAAAAACTGATTTTTCAAGAATTTTTTTTGGCGTCGGGGTCGTTCGCGTCCGAGTATACCCTTAAAGGGGTGTCCGAGGAGCGTACCTATCCAGGGTTAAAGAAGTTTTGTTATGAAACGGGTAATGAGTGGGACAAGGAGGTTCCATATGCTCTATTTGCTATACGGTCTGTACCTAAGGAGTCTTTGGGTTTCTCTCCTTTCGAACTTGTATTTGCTCATAGTATACATGGTCCTCTTGACGTGGTAAGAGAACATTGGGAAGGAGAGACATCAGAAGTTAATGTTTTAGATTATGTTTCTAATTTACATTGTAAACTGAGGAAAGCTTGGGATTTTGCTCAAAAGAATTTGCATAAAAGTCAGTCTGTGATGAAGTCTAATTATGACATAAGTACCAAGGTTCGTATCTTTAAGCCTTGAGATCGTGTGTTTGTTTTATTACCTATACCAGGTAACCCACTGAAAGCTCAGTTTTCAGGCCCATGGAGGGTGCTGAAAAAGATTAATGATGTAAATTATTTGATTGAAACAACTGGTCGGAGACGAAATTCTCGTTTTTGTCATGTAAATATGTTAAAGCCATTTATTAGTAGAGATGTAGATCAGGTAGAACCAGTAGTAGATGCAATTGCAGTAGTGTCTGTAGAAGTAGAGGAGAATCTTATGACTAACAAGAGAATGTCTGTTAATCCTGATGTTTTGTCAAGTAATTCTGATATTTTAAATAACATTGATGTTAAATTTCAACATTTGAATTCTGACAGATCAGAACCTTTAATTAATATAATCCACAGGTATGAAGATTTGTTTCAGGACACGCCAGGTAGAACAAATGTTTTGTATCACGATGTAGACGTTGGGGACGCTAAGCCCATTAAACAGTGTCCATATAGGCTTGACCCTGTCAAGAAGAAAATTGTTCAGGAAGAGGTTCGCTATATGTTAGACCAAGATTTAATCAAACCAAGTTGTAGTCCATGGAGTTCCCCTGTCGTGTTGGTTAAGAAGGAGGGAGGCCAACACAGACTTTGCTTTGATTACAGGAAGGTTAATGAGATGACCAAGACAGATTCGTTTCCTTTGCCGAGGGTGGAAGATTGTATAGACCAAATTGGGTCTGCCAAGTTTATTAGAAAGCTGGATTTGCTGAAAGGGTATTGGCAGGTTGGTCTTTCCCCTCGTGCGAAGGAAATCTCTGCTTTCGTTACAGGTGATGGTTTGTATGAATGCCAAGTCATGCTCTTCGGAATGAAGAATGTGGCTGCCACCTTCCAAAGATTGATGAATCGGATCACTCAGGATTTGGAAGGATGCGTTGTATACATTGATGATTTGGTAATATATAGTACTGATTGGGAGTCTCCTTTAGAAAGACTTGAAGCTTTGTTTAAGGCTTTGAGGAAAGCCGGTCTGGTAATTAACTTGAAGAAGAGTGATTTTGCTCAGGCCACAGTTTTATACCTGGGACATGTGGTAGGCCTAGGCAAAGTTGCTCCTAAGAAAGCTAATGTAGAGGCTGTAGCTAGCTTTCCGGCTCCTCAAAATAGGAGAGGGGTTAGGAGGTTCCTAGGAAAGGTCGGATACTACAAGAGGTTTATAAAGAACTTCTCTGATATTGCAACTTCTTTAACAAATTTATTAAAGAAGGGAGTAAGGTTTGTATGGTCAAAGGCGTGGCAAGAAGCCTTTGAAAAGTTAAAGGCAGTCTTGACTAATTATCCTTTGCTACAATCACCAAATTTTAATCTCCCCTTTAGATTAGTGACAGATGCGAGTGACGTGGGACTTGGAGCGGTTCTTCTCCAGGAGGATGATGCAGGTATGGTACACCCCGTCGCTTACTTTTTGAGGAAGTTATCACCGGCAGTGACGAGATATTTAACTATTGAAAAAGACGCCTTATGTTTAATAAAAGCTATAACTAATTTTTCAGTTTATTTGAGTTCATCACTTCATCCTATTTTGGTCTACACAGACCATAATCCTCTAGTATTTATCCAACGGTTTAAGGACAAAAATATGAGGTTGCTTAGGTGGAGTCTCTTTTTGCAGGAATATGACCTTCAAATTAGGCATATAGCAGGGAAGGATAATGTTATACCAGATGTTTTATCTAGGTCTTTTTAGGAGTAGGGAGTAGGCTGTATTTTGGTCTATAGGTTATGTATTAATGACTTTTCCTTTCCAGGTTTTGGTTTAATTTCTCTTGTTTGATCTGTATTAGTTAATTGATTTAACTCTAGTATTTAAAGCAACTGATTTGAGTATTTGTAATAAGTAATTTAAGTTTTGCAATTTCTTTTAATTTTGACCTTTAAAAAAAAGAGAATATTTTTTTTTTCTTTTTGGTGGGGAGGTATTATAAATGAACGTAATTTAATCAGTTTTGATGACCTTTTTAAAGTAAGTTTTTCTAGTTTAATCCAGTTTCCTTTGAGTTTCTCCCTGAA
>NC_090747.1:54710385-54715385 GCF_036898095.1 Palaemon carinicauda | reverse complement strand
TAAAATTTCATGAACATACTTAAACAAAATTTCTCTACTTTTATTTTCTATATACTTATTATTTACATGTTCCCAAATTAGTTTCCAGTTGAATAGTGGATACAATTTTTCAATATTTGGAACATATTCACTGTTTTTCATTAAATGTTCATATACCACTTTCGTTAATGAATTCACTTCCAGGGTATAATGCTTTTCATAATTATCGTGGTGGTGTGAGTATTTTTGTTAAAGATTTACTTTTGTTTAAACCTCTCGATGAGTTGAGCATATCTACATATAATTTTTAAAGTACCGGGGCAACAGTTTCTATTCCTAATTTCTCTCATTCTGCTGTTACTTCGGGTATATATAGACCTTCAGGAGGTGACAAAAATATGTCTTTTGACTCGCTAGAGGCGGTGCTAAGAAGTCCAGGTATCTCTTCTGGGAATACTGTTGTCACTGGGGATTTTAACATCTGCCTAATGAGGGAAGGGGAAAGTGAGACCACACGGAGACTGGTCAACACAATGCGGTCTTTCAAATACCGACCGTCAATAACTAGGCCTACCAGAATCGGGTCAAATGACTCTCTCTCCTATATCGATCACATTTGGGCCAATAATAACCTCGTTAGTAACTCTGGGATATTTCTAGCTGATATCAATAATCATTTCCCAATTTTCTGTAGCTTTTCATTGCCTGCACTAAGCAAGATGAATGATAAAACATGCATTCAATTTAGAGACGAGCGAAATAAATGATAGAAAATTTACGGAACTACTCCGGGGTAGAGACTGGTCAGCAGAATATGGTCACGCCTCCTTAAATCTTCACGTAGGTGTGTCCTCTTTCAGTGACAAGATTGACAGTTTCTTCAATGAGTGTTTTCCCCTAAAAACAAAATTTGTTAGTGTTAAAAGATTGATGAACGGCTAAATTTCCAAAGGAATTCTTAAATAGATTAATATTAAACATAATCAGTACCGAAGAATGAAATGGGGTAATTATAGTAGCCAACAGTACAACAACTATTGTAGTCTGTTATGTACATTAACACGCAAGGCAAAGAGAAACTATTTTGAGAGTACTTTTGACCAACTCCGTAGAGATGCCAAAAAATCTTGAGACTTCATCAACTCGTCACTAAGGCCAGGCAGAAATAAAGAGTAGCTCACTCAGAAAACTGATTCGAAACGGAAAAATTCTAGAGATAGTAGGTTGGTCAGGGCACCAGCCGCCCGTTGAGATACTACCGCTATAGAGTTATGGGGCCGTATGACTGGTTAGACAGAACTACATTGGATCCTTCTCTCTGGTTACGGTTCTTTCCCTTTACCTACACAAACCCCGATGAATGAAATATTTGAAAAACTATTGTATAGAAGACTTTAGTTTTTCTTCAATGGTTGTAACATCTTCTCTACTTGTCAATATGGGTTCTTACGAGGCGTAAGTACTAGTGATGCCGTCCATGACCTTCTTGAAAATATCTATAATGCTATGAATAATGGGTACCGTAGTGTTTTTTTTTTTTTTTTTTTTTTTTTGGGGGGGGGGGGGTTGAGCAAAGCCTTTGATACTGTCTCATGATATACTACTTCAAAAGCTGGAATATTATGGTATACGAGGCAATGCACTACTCTTACTCTAATCCTACCTAACAAATCGAAAACAATTTGTCAGCCTCGATGGTTATCTTTCAGATATGGATGTGAAAATATGTGTTCCTCAGGGATCAGTGGTAGGATCGTTATTTTTCCTTATTTATATTAATG
Source organism: Palaemon carinicauda (assembly GCF_036898095.1). Classification (NCBI taxonomy): domain Eukaryota; kingdom Metazoa; phylum Arthropoda; class Malacostraca; order Decapoda; family Palaemonidae; genus Palaemon; species Palaemon carinicauda. Next base: position 54,713,625 of record NC_090747.1, on the reverse strand, counting down.
ATTTAATTCGCTCAGTTGGGAGATTAAACTACATACTTTTTGCCGATGACACCACGCTCCATCTTTGTCATAAAAATATTTGTTCTCTTTGTAATTCTTTAAATGCTAACTTGAATAATGTTAAAAAATGGTTACTATCGAATAAATTGACCGTAAATGAGAGAAAAACATATTTCATATTATTTTGAAGCATATTGTTTGTATATAGGTATTCATCTCTCATTATATGTACATATACATATACATATATATATATATATATATATATATATATATATATATATATATATATATATATATATATATATATATATATATATATATATATATATATATATATATATATACTGTATATATAACATCCAGCTTTTCTATGTAGTGTGATGGCTTAGCTAATAATAATAATAATAATAATAATAATAATAATAATAATAATAATAATAATAATAGTAAAATAAATAAATAATAATAATAATAATAATAATAATAATAATAATAATAATAATAATTATAATAATTATAATTTTGATTATAATTATAATTATGATTATATTTATGATTATGGCTATGATTATGATTATGATTATGATTAAAATTATAATTATAATTATAGTAATCATAGTAATTATAATTATTATAATTATTGTGACTGTAATTGTAATTGCATAATACAATATAATATAATATAATATAATATAATATAATATAATGTAATATAGCATAATATAATATAATGTAATTATAATTATAATTATAATTGTAGTGATAGTGATAGTGAAATTGATAATGATAATATGGCAATTTCCATGGATATTTAATTCATTGACTAGGCTATTTCTTTAACAAAAGCAATGAGATCAATTTAGAAATATAATCAACATGACCTGTGAGTCTCAAAATGGAGCAATTGTTTAAGGCCTTCATTAGTGAACTAAAAATAAGTAAAATAAAAAAGACTCAACAGTAAAAATATTCCCTAATTCCCATACTACTTGACTTATTGAATTCCACTCTTACCATCTTTCTCCTTTCGCATATCTGAGATTACCGAAGATGTCCGCCCCCGTCGTTCCCAGGATGCCTGAAAACTTTAAATCAATCAATCAATCAATCCTGCCCAACAACGGACTTTAGCCGTAGATGTGAGAGCATAATGGTTTCATCCGTCTCACGGAGAAAAACTACTGGCATCTAACCAGAACGACTACACCACTTTAACAAGCAGTCATATTTTCCTGTAACTTTATTTGCCCTCGTCAATGTGGTGTAACCAAGAATAATAGAATGAAACAAACCAAAACTCGAGTATAGATCTCTACCCTAAAATCCCGATGGCTCTTCAAGTGACTTCCCAATCACCATTATATCTGGGTTATTCAAATTTCGCTCCTTCGATTAACTCCTGTTACTGAACCATCGAAGTTAGACGACCAATGGTGGAAATGTTTGAAGATACACGATGATAAACTGGGATGTGTGTTTTAGAGAGAGAGAGAGAGAGAGAGAGAGAGAGAGAGAGAGAGAGAGAGAGAGAGAGAGAGAGAGAGAGAGAGAGAGACTAAATTCATCAAGTTTAACGTAGATTCCCAGAATCATAGTGAAATGAAAACAGAATAACAACCATAGGGTGTTGATGGTGACCACCAAGTAGATTGAGAAGCTGCCTGACCTAAGTGGTAGTAAGATGTGTCACGGTCGACAGAGCTTTGTAATCAGCTATTATGTGTCGGTTTTCTGTTCTCGAGGCGATGGTCACTTTCATTTCCCCCACTGGTTTCTTTAATGTGGGAATGATTCGTTGCCGGAAATTTTGATGTTCTGTTCATAACAAAAAAGGAAATGGAATCTGCTTGCAGAAAATTGGTTGATTACACTTAAAAAGAAAAAGGTGTTACAGATAATAAATAATTCCCAAGGCAATGTTCGACAAAATTAACAAGTAATTTTACCTGTTTTATCTTAGTTCCACATGATCAGATGACTTATGTAATCAATTTATCGTGTTAGTATATTATTCCGGTTCTAGTCTATATAAGTCAGCATAAAATTTTGTTCGTTCCCTAACCATTGACTGGGTTGCCATCTGACCTGAATAAAAATGTTTGGATCGTCATTTGACCTTAAAGTATTCTTGTGGCATAATCATAACATAACACTCTCCATATCACAAACAGTAATTAACGAAATTAATGATCAGTTCGCTTCCTGATGCCCATTGCAGTCTAACTTTGAAGTCTTCACTGAAACGATTGGAGCATCAAGCGATGTGCTATATTGTTGTTTATGATTGCACTGTCAGGTTATGAGGTTGATATAAATTATCCTAAAGGTCCTTTGATCAACAGGTAATTACTAATGTTAGATGACAATGTTTTGAAACACAACGATCATAATTGATATTGATGGATTAATCTACACGTTGTTGCAGGTCTGGTTGAGTCTTAGGTAAATGAGCCTTTACACGTAATAAGGTTAATATATATTTTGTTAATGAACACATATGTAAACATTTGTTAACACACACACACACACACACACACACACACACACACACACACACATATATATATATATATATATATATATATATATATATATATATATATATATATATATATATATATATATATATATATATATATATATATATATATATATATATATATATATATATATATACACACAGGTAACTGTGTGTGGTGTTTAAACGCAGATGTGATATATCGTTTAAAACATTAGTATTTTCCTAAAATGTTTAGTAGTTGTATTTGTATTTCATTGATATTTGATATCGGAGTATTTTATTTTACGATATTTTACATATTATAACGTTTTAGGGTTGACTAATGAACAACAAATAAAATAGTTGTAAATAGAATATGACAAACACACAACCAGGGTAAGGGTTCAGAAAACCATAAACTAAGCCTCTTGGTAACATAAGAATAGTGTTCCTTTTATACATGGTAGTCTACGTTTCGATTTCCTAATTCTTTTTAAAGATTTCACGACTTTGCAAATTAGATATAATTTTTAAATTCACATTTAAATATAAACCTACCACTATGATTACGTTCTAATCAAAGTCAGTCTCTAGAGATAGGAGTAACATGAAACCTATTAATTTCAGGGACCTTTTCCACACACACAATCTTATAAATCTAGTATTTTGATTATACCTAATTGTTTTTTTTTTATCTCTCTCTTATCTCTCTTGAACCTAAGTCTAGATTTACTCGA